>NW_026606726.1:822500-952500 GCF_029890125.1 Rhinichthys klamathensis goyatoka | reverse complement strand
AGACGTCTATTTAATTTTCACTTACAGCCCAAATTCTGCCTTGTTTTAGCCTAGACGTCTGGACTGTGTTTGGACGCTATTAGACGTCTTTTAAACGCAAAACTGCTTGCTGGGAAATAGCTGATAATCCTTAAACTAAACTAATTTATAATTCAGCTCAGCATTCAGTCAAGCATTTTTCACACAGTCTGTCTCTTGTGGGTGCTCTACAGATGGTCCAGACCTTCTCGCGGTGCATTCTGGGATCTGCGGATGAGGTGGACTTGGATGAGCTGTTGGCCACAAAGCTGGTCACGTTTATGATTGATAACCATGACAGTGTGCTGAAGGTGCCGTCCAACCTGCGAAAATCTGTCGAGGAGCATCTGTCCCACCTCAGAAGAGCTCAGGTCAGCGGCCCACGTCATTCATTACATGCTTCATAACTGATTGAAAATATGAAACGGCATATTTAATAACTTCTTTAGTGTTTTTCTGAGAGAAACTAAATAATAAGTGGAAATTAATCCGTGTTGGGTAAGTTACTACTAATTATATCTTCAACACTGTAGTAATTACTCTCTCTATTGCATTACTTATTCCTAATTACTTTCTCTACTACTATCAAATAAATAATATAAAATTGCATAAATTATTCTTGAACTGACTAAAGTATTTTAAGGGAGATGGTTACATTAACCCTCTGGGGACTAAGCCCTTTTTGGTCCGTTTTCTCTATTTTTACATTTGGGCTTATAAACCATATGTAATGGAGATGGAACACTATGTGTTTGGTATCTATGGATTCAGAAGACCCTAAGCTAACATAATCATGCATGCAATGTGTTTATAAAGGAAGTATGAGTGAAAAATGTACTATAAACTAGAGAATTTCAAAAACGGAAATTAGATTTTTGTCATTTATTTCTGAAAATCACAAATCACACAACAATAGTGAACAGTTTTTGAACAAAAAATATATTTGTCAAACCCTTTGCTTGACAGACATGTGTAATTGTTAAATAAAATGTGTAAAGAACAATGAAAAATTTAACTTTATTTACAAATAGTCCCAGGCGTTTTTTCTTAGGAATGCTTAGAATTTTCTAATCAATGCTTTCTCCTCGTCACTCTCCAGTAATTGTTCCAGAGCTTGTTCCACCGTAAATCTTTACTGCTTGCCATCATAAAAGTGCTAAAACAATAAATAATGCTATAATTGTATGTGTATATATATATATATATATATTATAATTGTTCTGTCTCTCTCTCATAAATCTCTTATAATCCGCTCCGTAAACCTCCGTTTGCTCTCTCTCCTTCTCTCCATTCAACGCTGTTTGCGTCATATCCCTAACTATATAGTACCACCCCTTGCAAGGCTACAGAGCCCTCTGATTTGCTAGAAACGTCTTGGTAACCTTCCTCTGATTGGGTAAGAAAAATATTTCTCCATCGGCAATTTTTCCATTGGTTGTTGTTCGCGCAATCTGCCAAACAACATCGATTTCATTGGCCTTTTACATAGTGGTATTGCGCAACAAGGAAGTGTGTATATTTACAAGCCGGTTGAGTTATCACTGTTTTCAGTGGAATCTGAGGAAGACGGTAAAAAAGACCGCACCTCTCTATCACTAATAGTTTTTAAGATAATTACACATTTGTAAAAGTATGCCATTTTGGGCGGTACCGCCCAATCCGTCCCCAGAGGGTTAAAACATACATTTTAACATTAGATGTTAAATGGTTTTATATTGAATTGTTCTATAGTCTATACAGCATTTAATGCAATTACATCAGAAGTGTAATCAGAAGAATTAAGAGTAATCCCATACTTTACTTTTTCAGGGGAAAAGTAATTAAATTACAGTAATTAATTACTTAGTAATGCATTACACCAACACTGGAATTAATGTAATTATTTTTATTCATTAAGATTTAATTGGATTGTGTAAAGAATGATGATATTTTGCTTGCAAAGCCTTGGTTATATCAGATGTGCACAGTCACACATTACTATAAGGTTTAATTTGTTAACATTAATTTACTACATTAGTCAACATGAACTAACAATACTTCTACAGCATTTATTAATCTTAGTCAATTTTTACATTTACTAATTCATTTTAAAAGTCAAAAGTTGTCTGTTAACATTACAGTGAACTAACATGAACTGTATTTTTAGTAATGAACATTAACAAAGGTTAATAAATTCTGTAAAACCTATTGCTCATAGTTTGTCCATGCTAACTAATGCACTAATGTTGACAAATCATTGTAACATTTTACCAAAAAGGTATTAAAGTAAGAATTGTAAGTCAATTTTGATTCCCTGTTGACTTTTTGTGTAGGGCTTATTTCTCCACTTAAAGGGTTAGTTCACCCAAAAATGAAAATGATGTCATTAATGACTCTCCCTCATGTCGTCCCAAGCCCGTCAGACCTCCGTTCATCTCCGGAACACAGTTTAAGATATTTTAGATTTAGTCCGAGAGCTTTCTGTCCCTCCATTGAACATGTGTGTCCGGTATACTGTCCTTGTCCAGAAAGGAGATAAAGACATCATCAAAGTAGTCCATGTGACATCAGTGGGTTAGTTAGAGTGTGTTGAAGCATCGAAAATACATTTTGCTCCAAAAATAACAAAAACTACGACTTTATTCAGCATTGTATTGTGTTCCGGTTCTGTTGTGGATCCGCGTTCAGTGCCGCTGCTGACGTAAGACGCTGCTGACGTGTGTCTGGTGTGTGTGTGTGTGTGTGTGTGTTCCGGTTCTGTTGTGGATCCGCGTTCAGTGCCGCTGCTGACGTAAGACGCTGCTGACGTGTGTCTGGTGTGTGTGTGTGTGTTCCGGTTCTGTTGTGGATCCGGGTTCAGTGCCGCCGCTGACGTAAGACGCTGCTGACGTGTGTCTGGTGTGTGTGTGTGTGTGTGTATTCGGGTTCAAATAAATATGGCTGGGCAAAAAAATGCAAGTCTTCCTCTGTGTGGAAATCCTTAGACATGTTTGCGAAGATTGTTTTGTTTCCAGCGTGCGTCTCCCTCAGACTGTAAACGAAGCTCGGGCGCACCAGACACACACACACACACACACACACACCAGACACACACACACCAGACACACGTCAGCAGCGGCACTGAACGGAACGCGGATCCACAACAGAACCAGAATACACACACACACACACACACACACACACACACCAGACACACGTCAGCAGCGTCTTACGTCAGCAGCGGCACTGAACGCGGATCCACAACAGAACCGGAAGACAAAAAGTCCTAGTTTTTGTTATTTTTGGAGCAAAATGTATTTTCGATGCTTCAAAACACTCTAACTAACCCACTGATGTCACATGGACTACTTTGATGATGTCTTTATTTCCTCTCTGGACAAGGACAGTATACCGTACATACATTTACAATGGAGGGACAGAAAGCTCTCGGACTAAATCTAAAATATCTTAAACTGTGTTCCGGAGATGAACGGAGGGCATTTTTGGGTGAACTAACCCTTTAAGCGAATTTTGTTGAGAAGCTTTTGTGTAATAGAATGAATAAGCTTTGTGATGGCCGTCTCTTTCTTTCCCCAAATTCTGATTTCCTCACATGCTTTGGTTTCTTCCAGATAAAGTACGCGGGTGCGGACACGGACTCCTCGGTGGCGTCTCCGCCTCACTCGTTCTGTCGTCAGATCAGCAGAGAGGAGTTTGAGCACCAGAGGGTTTCAGCATCTCAGGGGGCCATCGTGGAGCTGCTGGAGAGCATCATACAAGACAAGAACATGACCATTAAAGACAAGAAGAAGAAGCTCAAGCAGGTTAGAAAGGATTCTTTTGACATCCGTTCGGGTTCGGTGATAAAGGAATATCTGTGGCATGCTCTGCATTACCACAGAAAAATTGTGCAAAGTATTTACAGTAATAGATTCGAAGGTGCTCTATTATGTTTTTTACATGTTCACAAAGTCCCTCTAGCGGGAGTTATTCTTTATATCAGTGTCAGTGTTTCTGAACTCCCTGAAACGCCTCCATTGTAGTCTTGAGCTTCTTCCGGGAACGAACACGTCACAATATTCCTCATTTAAATAATTAATATGCAGAATAAAGGGGCGGGGCCTGGTTGAGTTAAACTGGTGGTTATGGTAAGGGGCGGGACATTTACCAAACACACTCGACCAATCACAACACACTGCTTCAGCCGACCAATCAGAGCACAGTGTGCTTTCCAGAAGGAGGGGCTTCATAGAGACAGGAACTAAACAGAGCGTTACTGACAGACTGGGAAGAGAGGAGCCGCAACAATGGAGAATATGAGGAAAATAATCAACATTCAAGCAGGAAAACCTGTTCTAGTAGAGCCTGAAACAACATCAAGACTTTGGGCTTAAAGGGGATCTATTAATTTACTTCAGTTTTTATTCGACTGCTTTGCATATGCATACAGCCAAATGCACATCCTTTAAAAGTATAGAGTGAAAACACATTTTCAGCGCCGTTGGTTCTGGAAGTATTTTTCCTCATTCATTTTTCACATAGGGATTCTAGGAAATCTTGGTTAAAGCATTATTAACCATGAAGCAAATCAACTAGATACAGGGTGCATAACAACATTACAAACATTTATTGGAACCAAAAAAGTATTTAAGTCTGACAAAAAGACAAAGGTTCAAGACTGTATTGAACATCTTTAGTGAGGGAAAGAACAACAATCCCATAAAGCTTTGCAAACAAAAAATAATGGAGAAAGATAAAAGTATTAATTTAAAGTTGCTGCTATCAAGCATGAATGTTTGTTGTATGAATGTAATCCAGACGTCCTACATTCATCATGCTGTCATTATCATGTGACCTTCCAGCATCAGTTCCATTCATAAATCCTCTCCCGTGGCCTCATGGGATAGTAAAGTCTCAATCGTATGCACACTTCAGAATCTCAACGGAAGAAGTAGGTCATCCAGATACTTTTTACCTACTGTGATTTCAGACATGCTACTTTTGTCACTTACTGTTTTTCGCCTGCTATAGAGTAGGGAAGTATGTGATTTCAGATGCAGCCACAGCCTATCACATCATTCGCAGTGCATCATGGGAGTGGGTGGATTTGATTGGTATAATGTAGTTTTTCAATACGAGTTCTGCTGTTAAACAAGATATGATTGAAACAGTGCGAACAGATGGCTTCAACAAAAGCATATACAAGTTTCAAGTTTGTATTTATTTTATATAGCACATTTAAAAACAGCAAACAGGGCTGACCAAAGTGCTGAACAAAAGGTCACAATGAGTTACCATCGATTTACAACCTCAGTTCTCATTAAAAATCAATTTCTCTATGGAGAAAATGATTAAAGTGCTATGCATACGTGTAAAAACCCAAGTATACTTTATAATGGCTTTCTTTTGCTTGAATTGTTTAACCTGAATATTAGTTCTGTTGTTCCACAAGGTAACTTGGCTATATTTCATATCTTCATGTTGGAAAACTGTGAAATCTGTTTATTTTCCCCATGTGATTTTTCTCCTGTCAGTTCCAGAGATCTCATCCTGACATCTACCGAAGACGCTTTCCCACCGCTGAAAGTGAGGCGGTGCTTTTCCCAGAGAGACCGCAGAGACTCAATCCTCAGCTGATGTTCCTGACGCTGAAGAAACCCTTCCAGCCCTTCCAGAGGAGCTGGAGCTTTCGGGCCTGAGTCTCATGTGTTACTATCCAGGAGAGATGTTACTGAACATTACAGGTGGTGCTATGACATCCTAAATCCACATAACACCCGGTTCACCTCGTCAGCGATCAGCTGACTGCTTTGTTGGATTGATGAATGTATAATGCTGTGCATTTGAGCCGTTTAACGCGAGACACTACAGGCAAAACCAGTGTTTTATTTTGCTTCCATAACTTGTCTTCTTTCAGACTAGTGGAAAGAAAACATCCAAAATATACATTTAAGTCTTTATTTATTACACTTGATCTCTTTGCGTCTGTAGATTTCAATTATAATACATATCTTTAAAGATGTTTTCTCAAAATGAGATGCACAGAAATCTCTGATTCAGTCGCTGAAGTTTTTTTCATAATTCACTCATCTGATATATATTTAACAATTTATTTTTAAAAAAGGTCAAAAATAGTTTTCTGTCTGTTAACAGTATATGCTGATTTATAAAGAGTGATAAAAAGTAAAAACCTTTAAGTCTAATATGAGACAAGAATTCTGAACCTGCTTTATCCAGTGTTTAGATTTCTGTTTTTGTATGCAAATTAGTCCATATGTAATAGATCATGCCTCATTTGCATATTTAAACATAACATTTCAGAAAATATGTAATACAGAACAATTGTCCTAATGTATTGTGATTAACTGGGGAAAGTATGACATCTAGTTATTTTTTCCCCTACTCGCCTGTAGTGTCTTGCTTTAAGAATGGGCCTGAAAATAATAATAATAATAATAAAGATCTATGGTCACACTTTAGTTTAGGGTCCAATTCTCACCTCAACTATGACTTTTGCCTCAATAACCTCCTAATTACTGCTTATTAATAGTTATTAAGGTAGTTGTTGAGTTTAGGTATTGGGTGGATTAAGGGATGTAGAATATGGTCATGCAGAATAAGGCATTAATATGTGCTTTATAAGTACTAATAAACAGCCAATATCCTAGTAATATGCATGATAATAAGCAACGGTAACACTTTACTTGAAGGGGTGTGCATAAGACTGACATGACACATGTCATGAATATGAAGGAGGTTTCATGCATGTTTATGACAACTGTCATTAAGTTTCATTCACTCAATTATGACATTTTTAATGCAAATATGACATTGTTTGAGATGTTTTTGTTATGACAACTTGACATTACTAAGAAAACACAACCTATCACAAATATGTCATAAACAGATTAATTATCAAACTTAAGAAACCACTTAGCTTTATGGGTTAACATTACATTAAACTGTCATGTGGTTGGTGTTGACATTGGCTGTCATGAGGCATTATAACATGTTAATGACAAATTAGATTTGTACCACTGTAGTCGAGGTCAAGAAAAATATTCATGACAGTTATAATGGCCTTATGACAGCCAATGTCAAAACCAACCACATGACAGTTTAATGTAATGTTAACCCATAGTGCTTTCTTTAAGTTTGATAATTAATCTGCTATGTCATGACTCATGTTTATGACATATGATAATTTTTGTTGTCTTGGTAATGTCAAGTTGTCATGACAAAGACATCTCAAACAATGTCATATTTGTATTAAAAATGTCATAATTGAGCGAATGACACTTAATGACAGTTGTCATAAACATGCATAAAACCTCCTTCATATTCATGATGTGTCATGTCATGATTATGAAGGTGTCATGTCAGTCTTATGCACACCCCTTCAAGTAAAGTGTTACCTAAGCAACTAGTTAATAGTGAGAATTGGACCCTAAACTAAAGTGTTACCAGATTTATCTATAAAATAGCATGTTATTATAACCAGAAACACGGCAACTGTAGTGCTTGTTGTTTTTATTTGCTTGATTTTAAATAATCTGTAACATTTACAATTAGTTGCGTTCTATTTTTGCGGAGCTGTAATTAGTTTAGCTGCAGGTGTGGTGGATCAGCTGTTCAGTTCTGGTTCATCATGTTGTCAGCCTGAGGACATTTGTGCTGGTCACCAGAAAACTTATTTTATACTTAGAATTGAGTTATGAATGCTGTCAGGTAGATCTCAGTGTCTCTAAAACTACTGATACAGGCTTTATTTTTATACTTCTTCATTCGTTCTCTGTAGTGTTTTCACTGTGATACTCTAGTGTTTCTTTGGTTCCTTTGTGTTTATTTGGTTGTAAAGTAGTTATAGTTTGTAAAGTGTCAGTCAAGTTTGTGAACACATCACATAACACTAAAGAAAACCTTCACATTATATCATTTGATTATTTATAACTGATTGTGATCGACTCACGGTACTGTAAGTATATCATTCAAAACACACCATTTAAGGCTTTCCTGATATTTACTGTAAGCTTGATTTAGCCAGGCAGCTTTTACATGTTTTTATGTGTTTCTAAAATAATGGATAGCAAACTTGAAGTAACGTGACGGAAGAATTTATCATCTAATTCAGTGTTTCTTTCAATAACACTGTTTTCAATGTTGTATGTCTCAAGTGTTTTGATTCTGTGCAAATTCTGGAGTTATTGTTACTGATTTGGACGTCTGCACTGTGATCACAAATATTGATCAGAAAATAAATAAATGTATATTATTAAATGATGTTATTCTTGCACATTTTATTTCGCCATGTTAATAATATTGCAAGCTGACAGACATGCTAAACATTATCCTGTCAAAAATAATTATGGCACGACTAATGTCTACAATTCACTGCAACACTGAAAGGCAGATAAAGGTAGGAATAATTTTGTTATGATGTCTAATGTACACCTCGATTTCGTTGAGACTTTTAACATACATTTACATGGAGGTTTTAAACTGTGTTTGTGTCCTGAAGCGTACTTCAGCTTTCTTCCTCAAGAGGTCAGCATAAGTGCACTAATATTCATCTCTTAGAAAACTGGCAAAAACACCACAGAACGCCTGCTGTATTTTACCTGCCACAATGGAAAATGAAAAATACTATGATTAATAATTAATAAATTAAAAATATTTATTTGTTTTTCCCTTTCAGTGTTGTTTTTATTATTGTATTACCTTCTAATCATTCTCTCTCTCACTCTCTCTCTCTGTGTGTGTGTGTGTGTGTGTGTGTGTGTGTGCACCTTTCAGAAGGTCATTGCAATGACATGTTCAACATGGTTCACTCTTTTGTGCACAACAGCGTATGATCTCATATAAACACATGAAGCTGCAGCTTCTCCCTGAAACAGATTCATGTTTGTAGACACTCTCATATCCTTCTGCAGTGTGGCATTTATACAGCCACAAAGAAGACATGAAAATTGAAACCCTAATAGCTTATTTTTTCATGCTGCGCACATGCACATTTAAATACGGCCTGAAATGCAGTCAGAAACAGAATGCCTGCTAAATCCACACGGTTCTAATTATGTCTAAAACGAGATGCAATTTAGCTACAAATAAATCTAATGAAACCGGTGGTAATTATACTCACATATGAACATAATTTCTCATGCAATTTCACAACAATATACTTTTTTCCCTTCACAAGCCTGTCGCCTGACGTAAACATGCATGCATGCTGTGAATTGGATGTGTCAGAGTTGAAACAGCCCTTGATCCTGCAGAAATGTCCCAGCTGGCCTCGGGCTCCCCTGGTCTATTCCAGGTAATCAAATGCTGCCGGGATGCAGGTTTCCGCATTAATTACATCTCTTTAAGCGGCCTGTTCAAAGCCAGTGAATCATCCGGCAAGTTGAAGATAGAGTTTTTGAAGGTCACTTTCCTTTTAAGCTGGTGATCAATATCTGAAGCCTCTGGGCTCCATCCAGTTTCAGCTCAGCCGGAGACAAGAGAGAGATGTTGGCTTCTGGAAGAGTTTAAATATAGCATAGCATGTGAGAGTACAGTGCAGAAGCTCAGGAGAAACAGTTCGCTAGATCTGAAACACACAAAAAGTTCAATCTAGAACCATTTAGGTTCGTCTAAAGGTCAAAAGGTTTTATATGGAAACTTAAAAGGATTCCACACTTTTACTAAGGTTTAGTTTTGCTTTAACAGTGAGTAAATATCAATATTTTCATATAGGTTCAAATAAATGGCTTCTCAACAGATTGAAATAAGCATTATCATAAAAATTATATAGGCTATATTTTATTAGTGATGCATCAATATATAGTGAATATGCAAACACATCAATATTTAATGCAACAGATTCACAATATAAGTGCAAAAGTTACACATTGATCAAAATCACCTTCAAAAATGACACTGAATATAGAATAAATGGTAACACTATGGTATAACTATGATTTTTGCCTCAATAAACTTCTAATTACTGCTTAGTTATTAAGGTAGTTGTTAAGTTTATGTATTGGGTGGATTAAGGGATGTGATCATGCAGAATAAGGCATTAATATGTCCTTTAATAAACAGCCAATATCATAGTAATATGCATGCTAATAAGCAACTAGTTAATAGTGAGAATTGGACCCTAAAATGAAATGATACAGAATCACTGTACATTCATTTTTTTTTTTAAAGCTACAGAACCTTACAGAATAAATCGTTTTTAGGAGATGAATAAAGATAATTGGTTTCTATTATAGAACCCTAATGAATCCCATTAACAAAAAATATGTGTATTATGCTTGATTTAATCATCTCGAATTCTACATTTTCACAGCATTGTCCATTCACTCAATATTAAATAAATGAGTCTGCAAATGAAAGTGATATTAAAATCGTTTGTTCAAATGCCATAGAAATACTTTTGCTGCCAGCTAGTTTGCTATGATTTCATGCACACATTATGAAAAGCACAAATGATATTTGTGTCTAATGATGTATCTGTGAACTCGCACTGAACTTGTTGCGTGACCTGCACAACAACACTGCATGTACAGTATCAGACCATGTTCAGAGAAAGTATTAGTGAGCGTATTGATCAATATTTGCTCCAAACTGGAGTTTTGCCAGCCATGTCTTCACACTAAGTCCAATGATTCTGTCTGACAAACAAAAGATTTTCTGTGCTGTGCAACAATCGATGCTGTCTGTAAGCGAAATGAGCACAAGATTTCAGTTTAATAAATACAATTTTGGGGTAAACTGACCCTTTATTGAAGACGGCCGATGTTGTAACATTCATGTGGTCTGCGATTAAATGGTCCACATATACAAATGCATCATGAAAAAGTAGTCGCAGTTATGCAACGAGCTATTGTAGTGAGGATTTTTATAGTGCTATTTCTCATTCAGATAATTTACCATTAGATTAGCGCTGATGAAAGAGATGTAGCCTACAAAGACATCAGATTCACTACTCAGACTATCTGGATGAATGCATGCTAGCTATGGCTGTGATTGTGAATATGCTTAACAACACCCGTTAGCAGGCCTACATCAGAAGATTAGGTTGTACAAATCCATAATAAAACTTTCTGCCTTCCCCCCCTCTATGAGGATAATGAAACATTGAGGTAAAACACAGTCTTGAATGCTGTGTTTTGAAAACTTCATTCTAACGCCAGCGACGTTTGATATCATTGACGTCAAATATGACGTAGGCGCCAAGCAAGTGTAGTGAAATTTGAGAGCTGATGGTTTTCAGCAGGATTTTTTAAAATATTTTTTTATTGAAAAAAAACTGAGCTGCTTCAGAAATATTTACGGATTTAGGCTGCGATATCAGAACGTTATAATAACTATTTCCTAGTTGTTGTTTTTCCTCAAGGTGGCGCTCGGCGGTTCAGAAAGGCAAACATTCTCTCATTTGACCCATTTGTACCGTATTTTTTTACATCTATTAATTTAAAGGATTGGAAAGCGTATTCACAAGTGGAAATGTTTCTGAAAGCTACCTTTATATTTTTTTGCGCTTGGTTTCAAAGCAGCTTCGCTGTAGTAAACAGGAAAGTAGCATAATAATGATGAAAACTTCATCAAATATGAGACAAGTTCAAATTATGCAGCTCAGTTCAGTTCAATGACTGTGAAGTTCATTCATTATGAAACAAGATCAATTCACCTTAAGCTCCTATACTGAATACAATAGTTATTTAGATAAATTCAGTTCAAGTTTTGTTCTCATCCGATAGTATCCGATAGTCAGTCAGTTAAATCATAAATCATAAACATCCGACCAGCGCTGAGAAAAGTAATTGTGTACCACGTGACCACGGGCCTACTAGAGCAACATTATGAAAAATAATTTACACCTAAATATTGATACCGAGAGATTTTTTTAAAATGTACATTTAACTTGAAAATTGACAGCGAAGAGTTAAAATAAAATTATTATTTAGATCTGACCAATTGCAGACAACTTCCGGGCATGTAAGTACCGCCCATTTTCAGTTTGCGCGGTATGTTTTAGCGCGGATGGTTTAACTGCTCAAATATAATGACGCTATAAGAGGATGATTTTGAAAGATGGGATATTAAAAACTATGTTGGACCCCACAGCAAGTTCGTGAGTAAGCGATGTTAATCAATTCACATGCGAAACGTTGGTCAATAATTTCAGATGTCATGATGTGTGTGTGTGCAAAGAAATCGGCAAAACAGCCGTTAAACAGAAGTGTGTGACTATGGCTGTCTGAAATCGCATACTCTCTGGAGTTAGTACTTATTTTGAATAAGAAATTACTTCAATACCACTTAAAAGTACATTCTATATATACTATGAATGTGTGTAGTATAATTGTAACTACCATGTATTTTATATCTATGGTAACTACATTAGCTGTGTTGCCCTTGTCACGTGACCTACCAGTGTCAGTTGCGTTGCTTCACCGCCATTCACAAGTCCTCTCCTGAGGCCTTATGGGATAGCAAAGTAGCTTTGTCCCAATTCAGAGGGTGCATCCTACCGTTAATGAGTGACTGTAATGTTTGTACTCAACTTTTTTGTGAAAGTTATAAACTGTCTAAAAAAACAAAACAAGGTTCACAAACTCTCTAAATATGTTCATGGTCCATTTCTGAGTATAAACTAGCTATATAATCACATCTTAGTAAGATATGTCAACATTTGAACCACTTTAAAGTTTTTATTTTTTACATTTGTATCTTTAGATATTTGAGAAAGCTGTAACCCATTACTTGCATTTGCAAGTATAATTCAGCAATTTCTCTCAAAAAATCCTGTCGCTCAATGAATTCTGGGGTAGGCAGGGTCATGAAAGGTCCATCTGTTGACCCCCCGAAACTACTAGTGTCGCGAAGCAGGCATTCTAAAATTTTTAGTAATCAAAAAGCATGTCTAATTAATTAAAATCATGAAACTTATACAATTAATAAACTTACAGAACATTAAAAAAATAATAATTCTATGAAATGTTTTTTTTTTCTCACACAAATTCTGTTTTGTTTTATCTGGTAAACAAATTAAGACATAAAACATTAATTTAATTTATTTTAATCATATGAAATTAAACTGTCAAACAAAGTGTTGCACAATGAGCTTTACTGTTAAAATTAAAACATGGAAGAAAAAATATTCCTTAAAACAGGAAAAACAATAAAGTTTTGATGATAATTTATTTGTATTAGTGTTCGTATTATTATTACATTGAGCCATATCTAAATTCTACTGTACAACAATAATATAAGTGAGAGTTTGTGTTTATGACGATAGTTTTTCTTAAATGAAGTGGTTAAATGCTCCCGAAGTGACTTTCAGAGTAGGGCTGCAACAAACGATTATTTTGATAATCGATTAATCTAACGATTATTAGAACGATTAATCGACTTATCGTCGATTATTTCGCAGACTAATCAGTAAGTTTGGAACGATTATTCAGCTTTTCCAATTAGTTAAAACATTGAGTTATACATATTCTAACTATAATATAAAAAAAGAAAATCACTTCAGCTTTTGAAATAGTTGTTTTAATGAACTTTGAGCCAACTAAACAGGTCATTCTCTTTAAGTTTTCAGATTTCGGTCCAACTCAAATCACACACAAATGCTCTCTAAGCTAATAGGCCCACTGCTTTTCTTAGAACTGAAACAGAAAAAGGGACATTTACTTCAGGACACAAAAAATGGTAAAATATTAATCTGCAAACAATTATTATAAGTATAAAATTACAATCTTTTTTACATGATAATTGAGCTGACAGAGACGTTCTCATTCACCTTTTAATTTATAGTATGATAAAGTAACTGTCATGATATTCTTCCTATATCATAGGAAGGATATAACATCTCGTTTTGTAAGTCTTCATGATTATTGAACAAAATACAGACAAGTGATAAGACTATAATAATACCTAATATACTAATAGTGTTACAATAATAAAAACAGCCCTGACTCCTAAGCTCGATCAAGCTTTATTCTATGCAAAATAAGTCATCACATTACTGTAATTATATTACTATTGATAATATTATTACTATTATTAGTAGTATTGCATTCTCTAATAAAGAGAGATTTACCGCTGGTTAGTAAGCTCCAGCTGGAGAACACTCACTTCTCACCGGCTCCTCTTTTGCCGGGATGTTTCCTCTTGCACTCCAACATGCATGTTGTGCTTTTTCACGGGAGAAAAGCAAGTTCCGCCTTGCATGTATTGCACACGACAGCATTCTTGATTTGAAGTTTTGTGAAACTTTCCCAAACCTAAACCTTGCTAGTTCGGATTCGTTTGCACTGTCATAATTCGCGCTGTGTTTTCTCCTACCGCAATAGCATTTGTAAGGGCTGCACTACACTCTAGCGCTACAGCGCCGTAGCGGTCAAATCGCGATATTGCAGGTCCTTACATTAGGTCACGTGAGATCAAACGACTACTCGACAACAAAGATATTTGTCGACAAATTTTTATTGTCGACGTTGTCGACAACGTCGACTAATTGTTGCAGCCCTATTTCAGAGCGGATCTAGAGTCTGGAGATGAAGTTCAAGCATTCGTGTCCTCATATAAGCTTCACGAGCTTCAGTGTGTGTGTGTGTGTGTGTGTGAGGTATATGAAACTTCGCGTCGTCTGCACCATTCATCCACACAGAACATGTAGGATTTGTATTTAAATAGTCTTTTTGCGGTTTAATAATCACACACACTAGTCTATATCACGGTTTGATTTCAAGTGTAGGCCTACTAAACTGCTTTTTATTTAGTCATCAAAAATTCCATGAAATTCCACGTTCTACAGTAAATTCCACGTTCTACAGTAAATTCCACGTTCTACAGTAAATTCCACGTTCTACAGTAAATTCCGCGTTCTACAGTAAATTCCACGTTCTACAGTAAATTCCACGTTCTACAGTAAATTCCGCGTTCTACAGTAAATTCCACGTTCTACAGTAAATTCCGCGTTCTACAGTAAATTCCACGTTCTACAGTAAATTCCACGTTCTACAGTAAATTCCGCGTTCTACAGTAAATTCGGTTTTTATGACTGGATTCCGCAATTTTGTTTGCGTTTTCTGCATCGCGAAAATCATAGCCGCTAAAGTTACTACATGGAGCTCACACGTCCGTTTTTTATTTTTTATTTATTAATTTTTTGTCATTCTTTCAGGGGGGCGGGGCTCATTTTGCAATGGTATGGGAAACACTGCAGATGTGGTTTTGTTGAAGTTGCATCCAATCTGGGCCTTCAGAAAAAAATCCTTATTGTTGAGTTGCACTGTACTTTTACAGCTGGGAATGAGGTCCCTGATGTTTAATAGATCACGACTAGGGAATGGAATGAGACACTGCAGTTGTCAGCCGACAATGACTTAGTTGACTGAGTCAGCATATTAAAATGCTGGTTTAATTGCTTGAACGAGAATCGCATCGATTGCATCATGTCAATCCATTTAATGACGTCTGTGTTTCCAGAGGGTGGAAAATTGTGATGAAAAACCTTTATGACCGTTTTTGATGTAAATTATGACCGTTTTTGATGTAAGAAACCTTGACTAACATTGTAATTGGACTTAATGAAAGAAAATTAAATGATGCAAATTTAATATGACCCCTTTCATTATGTTCCTGGTGAACTTTTACGTGGACGGCAGCCATGATGATTGAGATTGTTTGGGTGGGACGCAGGAAATAGTTCTTTGGTCACGCCATCCATTCAAAACAAATCTGACCTGCAATGCTTTAGCATAGAGACTCTTGAATTTTGCAACCAAAATACAGTCAAACCAAAATGTATTCAGACACCTTCAACATTTCTCACATTATCACAGTTTATTCGCTATAGTTTAGAAAATGGTAATAAAATATGACAAGAACTCAGTTGATATTTGACTGGTTTTGTCTGTCCTTCTGTTAGACTCTCACACATGAATTATGTTGAATATCTGTCAGCTGTTAAATTTAACTACACAATTAGATAATACCAGTTTAGCTCAACCAGTGACCAAGCAATGCTTCATGTTGTTCAGTCTGTGTGTAAAAAGAGCATTAGCAATTAAAGAAAAAACACTGAAGCAAAACATCATCAGCTCAAAGTGGAGGAATCATTTTTGGTCCAAAATGTTTATACATTTTTCCTGGTAATCCAATGAAGAATTTTTCATTATATTTAAACTTTATATAATATACTTTATTATATTATATATTATATATTATCATTATATTTGGTGTCTGAATCATTGGTTTATGGCTATCGCATTATATTATTAAGGGTCTTCTTGAGAAGCCATCAAGGGTAAGGCCATAAAAACAATATTTCAGATTATAACTTAACCATCTTTTAACTGATTCTTAAACTATTAAATTGGTTTTACATGGTAGATAGAAATCCCCTCCAAAGGCATTTTTGTGTGAACGAGAATTGTGTTAATAATAATTGCTTTGACATTATACTGTACTTCCATTATATCTTTGAACCATTTGGCTCTTAGAAAACAGATCTACCCATAATTTACAGGGCTATATTGAAATTGTATTGAGAATTGACTTGAGTTAGGCCTTGTCCACACAGACACGGGTATTTTTATAACCGTGACTTTTTTTTAACGCGGTTCGGCCGTTCGTCTACACGTAAACGCAGTGTCAGGTCACTGAAACCGATCATTTTTGAAAACCCCTGCCCAGGGTGATGATTTTCAGAAACGCCAGTTACAGTGTTGTCGTGTAGACAGTAAAACCGGGGTTTTTGTCTTGCGACGTCAGTGTGCGCCGTTATCCGCTGTGTTTGACGTCAGAGTGTGCGCCGTTATCCGCCTACCGGAACCAGTAATAACTTTTTGTTAGGCTTCTGATTGGCCAACGTGGCTTTACGGTTAGGGTTATATCGCCGCCTGCTGGTGTGGCATGCTCTTGACAGCGCTTGATAGCGTGTTTTTGCGTTTTCATGTAGACAGAGATTTTTTTTTAACCGAGCATGTGTGGACGGGTTTTTTTTTAACGCAGGAGGAAAATCTCCGGTTATAAAAATACTAGGGATGTGCACGAATATTCGAATTTTCAAATATTCGATCTGTAATTATTATTCGAAAAATAAAATAGCCTACTATTCGAATTTTACTACATTGCTTTGCTGGCCGTAAATGCAGTGAATCCATGATAAATCCCAAGCACTAACTCGCAGTTATAATTAAATGCACTGGGTGGCGCTGTGGAGTGTGTTAACAAGTTGTGTGTATTTGATCACATAATGTTGTCGTCTGCCCCGCGAAGTTTGGAATTACTTGAAAATTATCTTACTAAATGGAATTACTTTTGATCGAATTAATTAATTAATCTGAGTCATAATATCATCAACACAATGAGAAATCACATGAAATCCAAACAGTCGAATGAGGAAAGACAGCTGTCCATCACTGCATTCACGACTGCAGGCAAGCGCAGCTGGACCCCGCGTGATCCGAGATGATAACTTATCTTATAGCAAAATGATTTTGAGACATAGGCTATACTTCCTTTAGGTTTCGTTGAGGGAGACCGGTTTAAGAACAGAAAACGCAAAGTGCTTTTAGAAACTTAGAGCACCGTTATCTTTGTGTCTCTGAAGCGTCTGTCAGCAAAGCGCCTTTTCTCACTCGAGCATAAATGGCTGGCGGCGCCCCTGCATGTGGATATTGTTTTTCTCAATAAAAACGTGAAACAATATAAACACGATAATCATATGCTGACTCGTGTGTGTGTGTGTCTGTGTACGTTCTGTAAGATATCTGGCTCAATCTGCTTTATTAGGCGTTTTTTTCCCGTTCGCGCTGCTTAAGCATGCTTTTATTAATGCTTTTGTTTTTTATATTTTTTGTTTACACATAGGCCTACTGTTTAATGTTTTCAACTAAAAGAAAACTTTAACATATATTGTAAGCTTGTTGTGTATATTGCCTAATTGTAAGCTTGTTCAGAAATGGTGACAAAAACGTGGAAAAAAATGTAACTTAAAAAATAACGTCTTTTTCATTATACGTCATTTAAATAAGCGAATATTCGAATATTCGATTTTTATGAGCCCGAATATTCGAATGCAATATTTTTGAAAAATGCCCATCCCTAAAAAATACCCGTGTCCATGACCCATTGATGGTACATGGCACATACCACGTTTTCTCACGCCTTTCCCAACCCTTTGTGAGCTACAGACACGTAAAAACAACACCCCCGTCACTGTTTTCTTTGGGATAAGCAGGAACGCGTCAGCACAAGTTCACGTCGACTCTCAAAGGGTTTTTTCCCCGACCAGCTGTTTTTATCCCATTTCCTTGTTGCAAACTGTCACACAATCTTGCTCGTTTCATGAAATGCATATAGGATATCCTTTGGGAGTAGACAAAATCAATAGCACTGTGTTTTATTTTCTTAATTCATTGCAGCTTTTCCTCACTGAATATACAACATTTACATATGGGATGCACATTGTACTGTTCACCCCAGCTGGGTTGCTTAAACACTGACATCCAGCCTGTTTTGCATCATGGTTTGCATTGATCACAATCATAGCATGCTGAATATTTCTTTAAGGATCCGTTCCTTTGCTGCATCCCTTTATTTGTTTGCAAAATCCTTATTTGGCCAGATTATACACTTGAATACCGCAATTCCTTTGAGCTAAGACTAGATGCTGATATTGTCTGACAGGCCACACTCATGTTGTTACTAAATTAGGCCGATCTGCATCAATATAATGGGTTTTGTGACAAGGCAAATAGCGTATCACAATGTTATTTTGTGCTGTTTGTGGCCCCATTACATGTGATTCAGTGGAAATGTGCAAATGCATTGAGGTGTGAAACACATTACATTTGGACAATTTTAGGAATCTAGAAAACAGCCCCATCGTGGAGTTATTTTTTGTTGTTTTGTCTATCCTTTATGACTCCAGGGTTTATGCACAAAGGTCACTGGCAAATGAGTGTTTGTTGTAACTTGTACGTCAGGATCGTGTGCCGTTCAGAATTGAGATGAAAAATGAGAAGACATTCAGGAAGGATGTAGAATTGTATTTTGAATTTGACAAAATGGAATGAAATTCAAAGACATACCGCTGTAACGTAAGTGTAGTTTTTAATAATGCATTTCATTTTTCATCTTACTATGAAAAAAAGATTGGTCTCTGCTTCTATTTAATCGTGACTTTAAAAATCAGTGTTTGAAATTATGCATAGAAATTTAAACTGAGTTTATTAATGATTTTATTATAGAACCTTCTTTTTTTTAGACTACAAGGGAAGATTGATTTCCCAAAATGCTGAAATTTACTTTATATATAAAGTAAATTATATATAAATTATATATAAAGTAGGGATGGGACGATTACCGGTTTCACGATAAACCATGATAAAATATACTGACGGTATTATCGTTTAAAATTTAATTATCATTAAAACCGTGTTTGATTATCGCGATTTTAATAACTCACTGTAAATCCTGTCCAGCCAGCAACAGTCTGACGCAGGCGCAGCGTGCAATGTTTTTTTATTTTTTATTATTATTATTCGAGAAGGAATGGCGGAAGGCAGTGAGATTTTTCGTGTTCGGGAGATTTTTCAGCCTTTTAAGAGGACGAAATCTGAGGTGTGGTCATATTTTGGCTTTTACAAAAGTCCTGAGGGAAACTTGGTCGAGGATGGTCACCCTGTCTGCCGAACAAAAAGTCGCTGCAATAGAAACACTTCAAATCTTCCGAGTCGTCTTGTGTGGCCATCACCCACTGTTGTATAGCGAACGCACGGCAAGTTAACTTTGACCTCAATACCAAAACTACGTCTGGGAAATAATTGGCCACGAAATATTGTTTTGAGTTGAAATATTAAAATAGACGTGAAGCTTCCGTGAAGAAAAGTTCGCAGCAAGTGGCTTTGAGCCAAAGACAAACGAACAACTTCAAACAAGACTATTATTAAGAGTGACATTTTAAGGGATAGCAATGTATAGTTTCATTGTACACTTGTTACACCGATTTTATTTTTACCACATAATTACGGGGACATATTGAATTGAGATTAATGTTTTTCTTACCTGTTTATAAATCCATTTTGTACAGCGTACAAAACAATCGTCCAGACAAGATGATCACAACAATATTATCAAACTCTGTAAACAATAAATCAACTCCGATAAAACGGGAGACGCAAGACGGCAAGTTGTATTTGAATGAAACAAGAGCGCGCGTCCGTTGTGATATATAGATGTGCGCCGTGTAATAATGCGTTGCTATTGACGACGGTCATTATAAAGAAGGAAATGGCACAGAATAAAATCTTGCTTAAAAAAGTGCATAGAGCTGCTTGTTTTATTTGTTGTTTGTTGATTTTAAAATATCAAACTTGTTGAAATGTTTTCAGTGTGAGCATCAGTTCTTTTTAAACACTTTCATCTCATTTTAACAAAATCGTGATAATATTGATAATCACGATAATTTTGGACACTATAATCGTGATATGAAATTTTCATACCGTCCCATCCCTAATATAAAGTAAATTTCAGCATTCTGGGAAATTAGGCTAATCTTTTTTATGTTAAACCAACTGATCACTTTTTACAGTGTATAATCAATAGATTAATATTTGGATTCATTGTTTTTTGGGTTATCTGTAAACAGAAGAAATATTAATTAGAAAAAAATAATAATCAGGAAAAATTGGCAGAATAAACTGAGCTAATGGATATCATATTTCAGTTCAAATTCCAGTTTAACTCCATGTAGCTGTCCAGTTCAATTCAAATTCACACTCACGGATTATAAGACAGCCATTTATTCAATTCTGAATCAACTCATCCTCGGTTGGTTTAGATGCTTCAGTGAGCCAGTTTATTATTTCATATTAAGCATTGGATTTGTGAAATGAAATTCCTGTGGATGTGATGAAACTCCTCTGTTCTCTCAGGTGAAAGTCTTGTATCCATTGAAGACGGACATCAGCGTAGGTTTGATTGACGGCTCAGGTGAACTCTGCCCCTTGGTCTTTGAGATTTTCCTAACTTTGAATGTGGAAGCGGCCATTCAAACGACATTGACCACAAAAGCAAGCTCAATAAGATCACTGTGTCGAGCTGTGTCCGGTTGCCTAAACCGAACTGTTTTCTGGCTCCTGGATCCTCATCGACGAGGCATGTGATCCAAATGCTATTTGAAAAGCGTCGCAGGCCGGTTAAACCTCAGAGAGGTGTGGCGCTGCTTTAGTGTTCACTAACAATGGAGTGAATGAGCGCTGTGTGGAATTAGAGCTCATTGTCAACGGTTTAGTAGGTTGTTCCTGAGCTGAGCTGCACACGCAGCCTCGTCTTCTCCTCTGGCGAGTTGGAGCCAGATCTGCTGGTTTGGAAGGGGGTGGTGGGTGTGTATGTGACACATCATTGGCTTGGGCTGCACTTACAATCAGTCTCATCATTGTAAACCAACATGTAACCACACATTGGGCTGCTGACTACGCAGGCAAGACACAAGAATTCATTCACATTCTCTTCCTTGGAGTAACAACAAGCCAATGCGTGTAGATGTCCGACAGCCTTCTGTAGACGAAAGCAAGCGTTTCTTCTGGCTCATTGGGCATCAGTGAAGGCACACAGGTGAGTTTCTTTATCTAGTCTCAGGCACATTGTTATCTGTATCTCTTCCAAGAAGTAAGTTGATATTGTCATCGTTGAGGGATCGTGTTTCCTTGTTGTGGTAGCGGTTGCATTGGGTTGGCTTGGTGTCTTGAAACGTAGCATCACTTAACCCTTGTGTTATGTTGCGGGTCAATTTGACCCGTTTCGATTTTCAAGTTGTTGGAAATACTGGTTAACTTTTGTTTTTTTTCTTGATATTTCATGACTTTTTCTCATTTATCATGATGAACATGCATGCAAAGTTTCAACATGCTGATGTGTTTTGACATATACAAACAAAATCACTGTTACGTTCGTGATGTTCGCGGGTCAATTTGACCCTCATAGACAGCCATTCAAAAGCAACTGTACAGACACAAAATAAAAACATTTATTTTCTGTATGTCAGGGCACTTCAACTCCAGTTCTAACGTGCAAGTGTATCTAAAAGTGCTCTAACCCTAACCAAACACACTTGAAAAAGCTAAAATTACAGTGTTCAGAATTATTTGCAAATTACAGATGAAAATCTTTGTCCGACACAGATAGTAAAATAAGCTCTCATTTCAATATTCAAAATATCTAAAATACCTAGCTTTTAACCAAAACTTTTATGTAGGATTTTCAAAGGCAGCTTCACAGAGCCAAAAAATAAATAAAAAACATTTATTTGATGTATGTTTTTGTTATGTTTGGTTTCTCACTTCCCAGTGAGTGAATAATGAAACTAGGAAAATAGGTCTTAGGAAACTAGGGAACGTTAACTTAGGAAAATGAAAAAAATTCATTATACAGCAAATTTTTTTTGTTCAGTTACGATGTTCAAAGCATAAAATGTAAAAAAAAAAAGTATTTTTTTTTTTTTTTTATATGCAAAAAAAAATCAGTATACTGTTTATTTTCCAATTTTGTCAAAACAAAACTGTTTTAAAAAATGTTTTAAAAACATTTTCATAAATCATATTTTCAGATATAATGTTTTTGTAATGTTTGACAAATGTTGATATTAAATGTTTACAGTTTGTATCTAAATCTTTGTTGTTTTTCATAGTGTGATTTTTGAGGAATTGTATTGAATCCAATTAGGGTCAATTTGACCCGGTCCATAAGGGGTGTACACAGAAATCGAACAGAACACAAGGGTTAAAAATGTATGGACCTCTCTTTTAAAGACGCCTTATAATGATGTGATCCTGTTTAAGGTTTCTCAGTTGTTGTTAGATTTAGCAAATAAACCCCTGCTTTTATAAAGGTATTGAGTTGATACACTCTTAAAAATACATTTTCTTTATGGTTTCACGAGTCTTTCCATTGCACTGAAGGATCTTTGTAATGGGAAAAAAAAGTTTATTTTGTTTCATTATTAAAATGTTCTTCACACCAAGATAAAAATGGTTAGTTTAGGATATTGTCCCTGAAAGGTTCTTTGGGGAACACGCGCAATGGTTCTTCAGTTGGATTGCTGTGAAAACTTTATTTTTAAGAGTCTTGATGTTACATTTATAGGTTCTTTCAACGAGTATATTACATTACATTGATGGTTTCCTAAAGAACTACTGAATAAAAAGCTTTTATTTTGGTGCAACATCAAACCTGAGCTTTATTTTCCACAGAAATTGATATTGTGTAGATCCTGCAGTTGTTGTTAACTCTGTTGGAAGAACCATTTTTGGCCGTATAGGGATCTTAGGTTCGTTTTTTGGAGATGACGAAGTGTCATTTCAGATCTTTTTTGGTTTATAGGTTCATTAAAAACATGAGAACATTGATAGACTATAATATTATAGAATGCAGAATTGTTTTGTGTGTGTGTGTGTGTATCTTAAAACTGGAACCTTTTATTTTACATTCACTCAAAAACGTGCATATTTGTCTTCAGGGCACATAGTAATACATAGTAATTTAATCTTCAGAATGCTAAGTTACTCATATAGGGTGTCACATTGAAGTACGTCACCTGAAGTCTTTGACGTAAAGACGTTTGTACACACAGTGACCACAAAAGGTATTTGGACACTTCAGTCTCAATTATAAAGTCTGAAAATCATTCTATTTTGTCTCAATGTCTTTGCATCAACTGGTGTTTTTAGTGAATGTATGAAGTCAATTCTCAAGTTCACATAGGCGTCCTAGCAGAGGAACCACATGTGGAGAATCACATTAAATATGAACAAGATCTGCAAACCACAAACATACCCAAAGTCACACAATACCGTCTTTACTTTGGACATTGTTTTATAATTCAAAACCTCTTTTGTGAAATGTTCCTGCTCCTTTCTTCAAAATAAATGCCAAATTGTTTGATATTTTATCTAATGTAAACATTCTGACAATTTTAAGTGTGATTTATGTAACCAAATACTCTTTGGGGCCACTGGAAGTTCAAGTGCAAAACAATAGTTACTTTCTTTAGTGTGTAGTGTTGCTAACATGAAAAAGCTCCGTTCTTCTCTATATCAGTGTCAGTGTTTCTGAACTCCCTGAAACGCCTCCATTGTAGTCTTGAGTTTCTTCCGGGAACGAACACGTCACAATATTCCTCATTTAAATAATTAATATGCAGAATAAAGGGGCGGGGCCTGGTTGAGTTAGTTAGTAGTGTGTTGTGGAGGTTATGGTAAGGGGCGGGACATTTCCCAAACACACTCGAAGCGCTCGACCAATCACACAACACACTGATCCAGCCGACCAATCAGAGCACAGTGTGCTTTCAGAAGGAGGAGCTTCAAACGGGTGCGTTTTTATGTTTCCGTCGTTATCATCATAGTTCAACGAGTCTGTGTTTCCCGAAAACATAGTTCCAACAAACATTTGCAAACAGCATCGCAAAGTTGTGTGTTTCGAACGACAGCTCTCGATCTGTGGTTAGAAGCAGAGTTTCTAGTTTGCATGACATGTGGACTCAATAAATCCTTATCTTGAGCCAAATAAGCAAACTGACATTCAGTACAATCTATAGAGATTTAAAGCGGCGTTTTTGAAGTGTGCGCATGTGCGAACGTAATCTACTATGTAAGAACGAGCCAATGATATATATATATAGCAAAATATCTGAGAAAAATGGGAATCAATCCTCAGATGACATGTTCAGAATTTATAGCAAAAAAACGATCTTAATAGCATTAATTCGATATCAAAATATTCAATAAAAGAAGTTATTACTCTAACCAACCATGGTTGAACGACAAATGTGCAACAGTAGAGCATTGGAGGCTGCTGCAATAATGTAAATTATGAGAAAAATAAGGTGTTTTTTGAACATTCAAGCATGTAAACCTTTTCTAGTAGAGACCAAAATCAAGACTTCGAAAAAGGGCATACCCACCTCTTGTTAGCCTGATTAGTGGAATTTGCTAAGGTAGCATCATGTACTTTTGCTCATATTAAAGTTAATGATTGGAACAAACCCATAACCCTAAGCAATAAACATAGACATATCCTTTATATGTTAGAGACATGAATTATTTCTCAAATCATGTGGCTTGTTGAGTGTGTTATAATTTTGGTCTGCATAGGTTTGTTTGGAAGTCGTACAGGTTATCCAATTACCTGATCTTTTAGATCAACATGAACATTGAAAAATGACAATTAGTCTCTTATTGTAAGACTGACCAATTAGGCTACAGCATTCTGAGCAGTTATCCTCATTTGTGTCATGCTTCCAGCGTCTCTGACCTAAATATGTAAAACCTTCTTGAAATACCTGTTTGATCCATTGCAACAGTGCTTTTTTCCCCAGATCAACACAATGACATCTCTAAAACCTTATTATGATCTGCTCACATACACCCATTGTAACCACCTTGGCTAAAGGTTTAAAATAGTTCTTATTTTAAATTATTTAATAGCCTATATCATTCACACACTCTGTTGCATTGCTTGTAAACGGCGTTGGCATTGCTTTGACGTAGCTGTGTAGCCAAGAATGCATGAAATGCATGAATAACCATGCAGTTTAAGTGCATTGCTTACAAAACATAGCAGTTACAGGAAAGCAATGAAGCTCGTTCATTGGCTACAGGCTAAATAGTATGTTTTATATATAATGATGATAACTTCACTGCATGCAGCATCTGCAAGCGGCCTAATTGCAGTACATGCACATGCATGTCACATATGTAAATGAGCCGGTCCCAGACATTTCATTTCAGTGCTGTCAGGAGTAATTACCAGTGTAAAACCTTCTTCAAACGCTGTTAGTGTCTGTGATTTCACATTGTTTATTCTGTGTTTCAGCCGGCACATCTCAAACACGAAACGTGATGCGTTGATGATTACAATCCAGAGAAGATAGTCACACAAAGCTATCATTAGCCGGTTCCTTCTGCGAGAGGGAGTTGCATTTTTGCATGGGATGGAAAAGCCTGCATCAGTTTTTCCAAAATAATGCATCAGGTTTTGACAGTGAAGCTCCCTTGAGGAATTCAGAGATGTTTTCTGTAGTCCATTAGACAGCTGTTGGAGAAGTCGTGGGATTGTGAGGTCAAATGTCTGATCAGAGCTTTCCACGTTTGTCTCTGATCAGTTTCTCAGGCAGAGTTTGTTGGGCTTTGAAGCACATGATCACAGATTCACAGCACAGCGATCTGTCTGTGTGCGGAAAAAGTCCTTTTTTTGAAGGTTTGCCAGCTGCCGTTTTCCTTCAGATTTACCCTTCATTCATCAGGAGCTACAAAGACTGTTTTTACAGGCCATTTAATCATTTGTGACCTCAATTAAACAGTATGAAGTTAGCCTATATTACGACATTCTGATCATGGTCTGATTTGGCATTAAGTCTGTGAAATTAAGTCCATTTAGTCGGATTATAAATAAAGTTATCGGAGTCATAAAAAAGGATGCAACAAATATAGTGAATGTACTATGAAGGCTATGCTGTACACTATAAGCAAAAAAATAAAATAAAATATAAACATTACATTTTAAACCTAAAATCATTGAAGTTGAACCTAAAATCAGTCTGTGAAGTTTAACAAGACTTGCTTGTTGTCAGAATATGCTAAATGGAAATACTTGTGGGACTTTCTAACATACAGATAGTACGGATATAACCATGAAATGTAAGGAAAACACATGTCAGAACCTGTCAAATCATGCTTTTGTATGAAGCTCTTATAAATATAAAGCATTCTCATGGTTTGGACATTTTGGATCATGTTTTGTCGCATGTTTTCTTACTCTGTGCATCTTCCGCTATTTTCCATATGCGTTTTGTCCATAAAAATGGGTAATTCACTACTGTAAAGCGATCATGGGACTGGCTGATGCTTTCCGAGCATAGCGTGCAGACGCGACTAACCAAAAAGCAAATTCGTTGTCGATTATTTTCATCGATAATAATCAATTTGAATTGATCAATTAGTTGTTGCAGCCCTAGTGTCCAGTATGCAGCTATATTTTATTGAAAATACAATAATGGTTATTATTTCGCAATTTTAACTTTTTTTTTGTAAAAATGTCTTGGTCTTTGGGCAAATTAGAGATATCGGCAGTCATATCAGGGACTTTTTTATGTTATTTGTAGTGATCCTTAAAATAGGCATTCTATATTATATCATAATATATTATATTATATTATAATTAATTATAAGCTGAAAGTGCTGAAAAAGTGTGAAGAACTTGAAAACCCTTGAAAAGTGCTTGAATTTC
Organism: Rhinichthys klamathensis goyatoka; assembly: GCF_029890125.1. Taxonomy (NCBI): domain Eukaryota; kingdom Metazoa; phylum Chordata; class Actinopteri; order Cypriniformes; family Leuciscidae; genus Rhinichthys; species Rhinichthys klamathensis. The sequence goes on along the minus strand of NW_026606726.1, from coordinate 925,236 downwards.
ACTCTCAAAAGGTTGTACGAACCCTGAAATGAATAATATAAAAACATTGAACTATTTCTGCTACAATACCATGATTACAGTTAGCGTTGCAACATTAAATCCATAGTGAATGTTGGTGAATGTTTGAATGCTTCTCGCAGCGATGTTATTAATAATTAGGGGTGGGCAAAAAAATTGATTTTTCGATTAATCGTTTTTTTAAATGTGGTCGATTCAAAATCGATTCTCAACGGCCACGAATCGAATTTTTCCATATTCAGGGCTCGCGGTGCTGCGTCTTCTCTCTCTGCACAAGGCAAGCGTCAAGCGCTGCAGGCGTCGATACACACTCGTGTTTAGGAGTCGGGACATGATTCACTTGCACAATCGGGCCAGCATTGCATCGTAACTAACGTTTATCATTTTCACGTCTTTTTAAGTCTTACCAGTTTAAACATTCAAGCAATTTTAAACTATCCTGTGCTCGCGCACCCGTGCATGTTTTTCATTGCGTGCACATACAGTAAAGCCTAAATCCGCCTCACAACAAACAGCTCGCCAGTAACAAAAGTTCTTTTTCGTGGATTATATCGCTTTAACAGTTAAAAACACGCAAAATGATGTCAAAACTCTGGTCTTGGTGAGTAACCTCGTAAAGACAGTCGGTTATGTCTTAAATAAGCATAAAACGCGTGTGACAGACAGTATAATGAAACAGTAATGGATCCGTGCACTAGTTCTTAAAGTGAACGCAGCCATATTATGTGTCTGTCATTAATTTTGTTGTCAAAACAACATAATATAGCATTAATTGTAAGGAATCAGATTTAATAGCCTATGTATTTAATTCAGTCAGGACTAAAAGACTATCCAGTGTTATTTTACATTGGATTACTTTATTCAGTTTCTGTAGTATTTCTGACCTACCCAAAAACCTTTCTTTTTATGTCTCTTTATTTGTGTCTTTAGGCCTATTCTATTGTATTTATTTGTGCTACTTTTTTCAATTTAATTCAAAGATTGAAATCAAGCTTCCATGTGTTGCATAAACTCTTAACAAAAAAATTACCCCATTGTAAAAACAAACATTTAGGTGAGATCAATGTAATAAAAAATTGTCTAAAAAATGATAACTGATATTTAGACTGAGATTTGTATTACATCTATAATCATTATAGTCGAATCGAGAATCGAAATCGAATCGAACTGTGAGCTTGTGAATCGAAATCGAATCGAATTTGAACATCTGAATCGATACCCAGCCCTATTAATAATACTGTGGCGAATTTAAATACTTTCTCACTTGATCTTAGGGCTGTGCGATATAGCAAAAAAAAAAGGATCACGATATAATGTTTCATATTGTTCGGTATCGATAATTATTGACATTTTTTTACAACCTTTTTTATAATGACAAGTAGAAAAGTTTGAATTTAAACCACAGTTTTTTTAATTTATCCACATTATTAAGGCAAACAACAAATTATATTAGTTTTAGCAGTCAAAAACTAAATAAAATGTAAACAAAAATATCTTTGTCTTATATTAAGATAAAAGAAAAAGTGTTAAAGAAACTCTTGAACTTAAATAAAGTGTTACAAAATGTGTGCAATGTAAAAGTGTAAACGTAGAATAATCAAGGCCAACGTCTGTAATACACATTTTTTTAAATGATTTATTAAAAGAAAACTTATTTTGAAATAGTGTGAGTTTTTTCCTACATCTTGAAACTTTTAGTTTTATAAATGGGGTAATCTTTGAAGGTTGAACAAATAATGTTTTGGTCATCACGAATAACATTTAAATATGATCATATTTGAGTTTTGAAGTGCTGGAAAAAGATGTGTGACGTAGGCCTACTTGAAAGCATTTTACTATTTCTGGCAATCTTCCATGGTTACAGTTAGTGTTACTACAGTAAATCCGTGGTGAATGTTGCTGATCTGTGGACTTAAAGCCTTTAACTAGTAGCCTAGAAATCTAGACGCACCCTAGCGGCAGCAAAAATTATTTTGCAGCAAAGTGTGGTCTAGCAACTCTCCATAGACTTTTGAGCTGGAAAAAACAAAAACTGGTCCGGCCAATCAGATCGTGTAGATTTGGTGGGCGGGCTTAACATAATGACGGCAGAGTTATGACGGTTCCGCGTGATTTCCATTGGTGATTTCCCTCTGATTGAAAACAAAGATGCTGCTGGCGAACAGAGGTCTTTCGAATCGGCTTTGCCCGCGACTCTGGAGGACTTGGAGTTAAGAGAACGTCACTTAAGTCATTCCTAAAAAAGGAAGATGTGTTCAGAGTTTTGACGACCGGATACGGCAAAAGTTGAATATACCAACTAGCTGGTTCACTGGTGGAAAAACGCATGGGACTCACTCAGCCACAGCCGTTCGTTGCTCTGGTTGGTTGTGGCGCTATCCTATTGCGTGCCGAGGGATATTGAAAGACAACCGTTTATCCCGCCCCTCGGATTGAGGTATGCCAATTGTGAGTTCCCAGACCTAACATCTTGATGTAGGTCTGGCTTGCCAGGCTATTTAACTAGTTCATTCATGGCACATTTTTTCTCCTGGTTTTCATGTCAGCGCTGTTTGATCTGATAGAGATCTACGGTTAACAACAGAGAAATTTGAACACTTCTCACTAGATCTCGCAGCGATGTTATTACTTCAGTGGCAAATTCAAATGCTTTCTTTACTGGATCTCTTAGCGCTGTGTAGTGACAGTGTCGCTTGATCAAGATCGGCTCATAGCAACGACAGACGCCACGGGATCGCAAGCGCTTTGGAAAGAAGGAGACAGCCGCACAGCCGCGCTTTCCACACGTTTTTAGACGCGATATGTGAACTACATGTGAACTACCTTCTAAGATCTACGGGCGATGCACGCGGTAATGAAAATATCAAGCAATATTTCGACATTTTTTATATCGTTACCGACAATGGTGTACCGTCGATAAATACCGATACCATTTTATCGCCCCAGCCCTACTTGATCTCCCAGTGCTGTGCAATAACTTGTAGCGTGATTGAGCTCGGTCCACACACTCAAATGAGAAGCGCGGTTTAATTTCGTTTGCTTTTTGATGTTTTTCACTTGCATCAGTTGGGCAACATGGTGGTGCACCAGTGTAAAATTTAGTCACATCGACTGGAAAAAAAGGTAGAAAAAAGCGACATTTGGTCACAGTCGACCCTGACAGTATATAGTATTATGCCACTCTGAACATACCCAATCTCCCTGTGTCCCCACTAGGGGTGTGAACTAGTGGTGCACGATATATCGGCCGCCGATATAATATCGGCCGATATGGTAATTTTTTTTTACATATCGGTATCATTCTGATGTCAAAATAGGGCCGATGTCAACAGGCCGATAATCGACTGTGTATTTGACGCGCTTGTAGATGTGAGTGTGGGGGCGGGGATGTTTGTTTTTGCACGAGCGCATGTACGAGCGCAAGTCCTGTCAGTTTAAACATCAAGCGCAAGAAGACTGGAACTTGCGCGCTGTTTTCTGTCAGCCTTACTAAGGCGTATTTTTGTCCCGCCAAAGCCTTGTTTGACCGGTGAGTGATGTAGGTGAGTGATGTAGGTGAGTGATGTAGATGACTGACTGCTGCGCTTGTTTAACTGTGAGAACGAGCGCACTCTCACCGTCTTCAAACTGTCTTGCTCTCTCTCCCTCCCTCGCGCATATTAATGAATTGAGTTGACTGAATATCTTTGAGAATACACGATGGTAAAAGATCGGAAGACCGAAGTTTTTTTTTTCTGAACTACCACTGGTTGTGAATTGTGCTAAAATAACGTTGCCTTATCTTCTCTGAAAAGCTTTCCACACGTTCAGATGACATAAACCACACTTTCAATAAACAAAAACAAAAAATCTATCTAGTGATGAAATGTTTTCTGTGTTGAGACAGATCTTGTGCGATGTCCTAAACTGCCTGGATAATCACACAACGTGTGCCGTGGTCCGTTAATGACACGTCCGATTCGCGAACTAATGACTCCTTTGAACCGATTCATTTTAATGAATGGTTAAAACAACTGATCTGTCCAACACTGAACTCAAGAGACATAAATCGGAAACACTTTACAATAAGGTTCCATTTATTAAAGTCTAGTTAACTACATTAGTTCACATTCTATTAATATTAGTTTCTATGCGGATTTACTCCATGACAAAACCACCCCAGTCATTCTAGAATGATTCATTATTTCCCAGAGCTATTCAAGTCATCTGGTGAAATTGTTTTTTATATAGCAATATATATAGCAGAAAAATAAAATATTGCAATGTCATTTTTTACCAATATCGTGCAGCCCTAATCCTCACTATGTGTTCCCTTTCAAGGGAACTCGAGGTGCGTCGAGACGCGGTGGGAACGCCCCTGCGTGATTGCGTCGTGAAGCACGTGTATAATCAGTCCAATGGAGAGACGAGACGTCATAGGCAGGTGATGTCATCGACCAGGAAACTATAAAGCACACCTGAAAACAGACTGTGCTAGCTTCTGTGCCTTCAGCAAGTGCTCTGTGTGATCTTGTCTCTGTCTATTTATTGTTGCTTGTCCACAAGCATATATATATATATATATATATATTAGACAGGAGTATGGAGAGCAAACAGCCTTGGATCGTGTGTTCGTCCCTGTCCTCGCTTCATTACGAGTGGGGACACACGCGGTTCATGTGTTGTCTGTTTGGGAGTGGAGCATGCACGGTCAGCTCTGGTAAATTGGGTCTGACTGTGTTCATTCATAAATTCCCGACGTGTAACATATGCACTATTGAGAGTTTTAGCTCTGCTCTTGTTGGCTTTCTTCTCGAGGGAGGGTTAGGGTTAGGGTTAGGGCAAGTCTTTCTTCTCTGGCCCGTAGTTACGTATGGTGGCCAGGGATAGATAAACAAATCGAGGACATCACCAAAACCTGCCCAGGATGCCAGAGCATTCAAAACGCACCGTCACAGGCTCCCCTACATCCATGGGAATGGCCTTGTGCACCCTGGCAGAGAGTGCACATTGATTTTGCTGGCCCTTTCATGAACTCTATGTTTCTCATAGCTGTGGACGCTCACTCAAAATGGCCAGAAGTAGTCCCAATGAAATAAACAACATCAGAAAAGACTGTTTCTGTTCTGAGAACCATCTTCGCCAGGAATGGCCTGCCTGAGCAAATTGTGAGTGACAATGGTCCACAGTATACTTCTGAAGAGTTTCAAGATTTCATGAAAAAGAATGGTATCAAGCATTTCAAGTCAGCACCTCACCATCCAGCAACAAACGGATTAGCAAAACGGTTCGTACAAACATTCAAAAAGTCCATAAAAGCAATGACAAAAGAAGACATCTCACTTCAACACAAAATTGACAATTTCCTCCTGGTGTACCGCAATTCTGTCCATGCAACAACTAATCAGACACCTGCAATGCTGTTTATGAACAGACAGCTGAGATCTCGCATTGACCTTCTGAAACCAAACCTGAGGAGAGAAGTGCAGAAAAAACAGTTCAGTGGCTTTTCAAGTGAACAACCAAGGAGCTTCGATGTGGGACAGCAGGTACTGGCACGTGACTACCGAGGGGACAAGTGGACGCCTGGGAAGATTGTCACTAGGAGCGGCCCTCTGATGTACGAGGTGGACACTGGCGAGCAGACCTGGAGACGTCATGTGGATCAGCTGTTGAATGCTCAACCAAAGACACCGGAGCAACCAGGACGTCCACCTGATCCTGGAACCAACTCTGATCACAGTACAGTGACACCCACAGTTACAGAGGAAGTGCCCCCTGCAGTGAGCACTCCGCAAGTGCCCAGGCGTAACCCTGAACGACTCAGGGCACCACCGAAAAGATTGGATTTATTAGTTCACTTATGAGACTTAAGAAAAAAAAAGAAAAAAAAAAAGAAGGGGTTTCAATATTTGTCAACTGAATAACAAATTGTGTTTAATGCATTGGCAATGTTGTATGTTACTTAGTTATGTAGCATTAATCTAAAAGGGGAGGAGTGTAGTATATAAAGTGGATCTATTTACTTCAGCGGAACCACTCCCCTAGCTACTGAGTTTACCTATAGGTTATCCGCTGATGCATTGATACTGTGTCATTGTTTACCGATGAAGCTAAGTAAAGGCACGTTCATTTCACCTCCGAGTTGAATCCTTTATTCTAATATACTATGTTGGGGTAAAGACACAACAGTAAACATTTCTTTTGTAATCGCTTTTATTTTAAAGGTGCCCTAGAATGTTTTTTTTTATTATTTTATAATGTTTCCTGGGTTACCCTTATAATGTTAGTATGTTTTCTAGATAAAAAATATTCATAATTTAGAAATAAATGGCATTTTTCCTAGCCTGCTTTTAGCCTCTGATTTGAACACTCTGTTTGAAGGGGCGTGTCTGCTGTGGGATTCAGTGTAACCGCGGCCACTGCTGTGATTGGCTGACATGCTTGCATATGAAATAGCTAGTACGCATTACATGTGAAACTCTCTCCCGAATACTTTTACTACTGCTATTATACGTTTTTACTATAACAGCTATCGAGATTAACGAATCGTGAGATGTTTTTAAAGTATTTAGATCTATTCCCATCACATAAAATGTTGCCGTGATGAGCATTGAGCAGATGACAGTGTGTTGATCGCGAGAATGAAGATCTTATCATTGCAAAGCAGTTTCTGCACTCTCTCTAATGCTTTCACCAATGCAAACACGATGATGTAAATACAGTAAGAGCTTCGTTGTGCAGTAACGTGCGTCATTGATTTCATAACGAGTTTGGCAAGTGTCCAGATAAACTCGCGCTGTGTGGAAAGATTGTTCTTTGATCGCTTTCTGTATATAATTTGTTCACAATTTAAATACGATTATTTTCATCCTACTAAAAGAAACGATGTGAAGCTGATATTTTAGTCACTGGCTTGACTTACTGATGCATAAACAGTATTGAACGATTTTGAGAGAAAGATTACCTGTCTGAACTTGAACAATTACACATCAGAAAGTGTTGCTTGGTAGCTCGATCCGAGGCCAGCTCTGTATTGGCCCAAGTTGAGGAAACACTCGGTGAAATGTTTGGAAATTTCCAGAGAAAATAAAATTGACCCATTGTTTCTTCAGAGGATGAAGGAACTAAACAATACTTTTGTGTTCATGTGTACATCCACACTGAGCAACTGCCATGCTTCGGCTGCGCAGTTCCGCCTGGCATTGAGGGCTGGCATTATGCAAATATTTCAAGGCGTACATATTAATGATCCCGACTATTGCGTCACAGTCGGTATTGTGTGGAGAACCGACCGTTTTTCAGGGGTGTTTTTCATAAACGTGAATTAAATGAGAACGCCAAAACAGTCCAGTTTGAGATTCACTCTATGTCATGTCCATGCACTGAACTCTTGTTATTTGACTATACCAAGGTAAATTCAATTTTGAATTATAGGTCACCTTTAAATAAAAAAACTAGAATTTATTAGTTTTTGATAGAAACGTTGAAAACAGCTGCTGTCTTCTACGCACTGCTCTGCACTGCAGCCGGTAACGTGACAGATATGCTTTCGCGCGTTGGCTGGCGCTGAGCCAGTGCTGTCATATAGGCTATCACAACCATTGAGTGTTTTCAACCACATAATGTTTATTTTAGGTTTCAGACATTTAAATACACATAAGTACTAGCAAAACAATGATTTTGATTTTGCTGATTTCTATGGAAGCGGCAATATTAATCCTTTTCATTATAATAAGACGACACGTTTTATTCATATCAGATACACATTGTGTACGTAGCTTCACATTTTACCCTATTCTTCTCCCAGTTCACCGGCCTCTTACTTTCATGTATTTCGTGAGAAATGGAGGAATTGACGTCACGTGTTGTAAATCCAACAGATCCGATTCTCTGAACTGTGGCAACTGTGGCACAAACTAACAATCGTTATGAAGGTGTTTGAACAATAAAACACATCCACTTGCACATATTTGACAATCGGAATATCAGTGTTTCATGCTATAGCTAATACATTTGTGAATATTTTTGATAAAAAAGGAAAAATGACAAAAGCAGATCATCATTCATTCAGCGCTGTGTTGTGGTTGCGCTGTGTCACGTGACAAGGAATGACGCATCACCATGGAAACATTAAAGTGACAAGTTCTAAATAACGGTCGCCTTGAAAAACTCACGCTAGGGGGTTAGTTAAAATATTTTAAACTAACGTGTGAAAGGGTTAAAAGTGGAAGCTTGTGGATAGCTTTGTTGCATTATATTGAAACTTTGTTGATGTTGTTATTGTCATGCGTGTTCTGGTTATTAGCGCATGATTAAACATGAGTCTTTATAGGGCTATAAAACAAAGCTTTGTTGCATTTTTTTTTTGGATGTGGGGATTGGGGGTGCGCCAACCCGGTTGGGACATAGAAGGGGGTGGGCAGGAAAAAAAGTTTGGGAACCGCTGGTCTACATTACTCACAGATCAAATAAGACTATGGCGGGATTAGGGCTGGGTACCGAGTTCGGTACTTTTTAGGTACCGACCGAATTGCCTCGATACTACCGAGTATCGAAACTAGGGGTGTCCCCGACTAAGGATTTTCATAGTCGAATCAGATTCGTCAAGTCCTGCCTATAGTCGACTAATAGTCGAATCATGTGTGTGGTGTTGGGGAGGGGAGGGGGCGGGGCTTTAACATTTTAAAGCCGCGATGTACAGAACATCACACAAAGATATAGAAGAAAATGTATAAAAACATTTTGGATCAATAAAACTAAGAAATAACATAAATAACTGCAGAAAGGCCACACTGCAGATAGGATTTGCATTTCACATGCAAATCAAATTAAATCGGCTGAATTGCCTGTACGAGCATGCTCTATTAGGCCTACAGCTCAACATCGATGCACTGAAACATAATCAACAATTAAGAACACAATATACATTTATAATAAATAAAAATACAAAACGAAATAAGTCAGAATCAAGTCACAAGAAGCAGAACAAATGCGCAAAATGCCTAAATTGCAGGGGAACAAGTATTAAAAACACAAGTCACAAATAGTTAAATTAGATCACCATGAGTGATCAATTAATAAAATAAAAATAAAGAAATTATTAAAATAACGAAAGTATGGCCAGGATTGTCAACTTTGTCTTTTTAACTGCAGAAACAACAATAAACGCAAAACTGGAGCGGCAGTCTTTAGCTAAACGTGCTCACAGTATCCAAAAATCAAATTGGAACCGGCTGAAATGTTTTGAAATCACTTGTACCCTACCCATACCTGATCGAAAAAAAAAAATCCAGTCTTTCACTCGGCCTGTGTCCGTTTGAGTCTTTTCAAATTGTGTGCGCGGATAAAATACATTCTAAAATGCTTAACGTGAAAAGCGCTTATAATGGCTTTGTCCTAAAACTGTTATATTAAAAGATCAAATTCTGTACACACCTTATTAATAAAGCATACTATATAGCCTACAGAAAAGCAGATGAGCCCAGAATATGAACGCAACGCGTTTTATTATAGGCTACGTTAAGCATTTTCCTCCCATAGAAAACCGTTAAAGAAAAAGCTTTACGTGACTTTCTATGAAGAAACGCGTTGCGTTCATATTCTGGGTTCATCTGCTTATCTGCACATAGAAGGGTTTCTTAAGGTGTGTAGCCTACTGTGTACATAAGCACGTAAAAGTGCCATTTAAGCGTTTTAAAAGCTTTTTTCACGTTAAGCGTTTTAGAACGTCCTGAGGAAAACCAACCTGTTAACGTTGGCCGGCAGAAGTGCGATCATGGTTTTCCTGATGCTAAATCCAGCCTTGGAGAATATCCTTTCTGACGGTGTGCATCTTTAGATTTTCTTATCCCAGACATTTTTAAAGATTTAAATCCCTGCCGACACGACGCTCCTCTGTCGGTCACGGATCGAAAGTGAAACTTAAATCTGTCACGGGGTGTTTGGAGTTATTCACGCTGCACGCACGTTAAAAAATATTTATTAAAAGCTTCTTTCTTTGCACATTTTTATTGACAGCATTATCATTATAGGCTGTATATTAACGTATTGACAGAAAACCAGTAGTTCTATGTGAAATCAGACATTGAGCACTCATATAGCCAAAATGACATAATCCTCGTTTAATAACACATCTGCGAAGATTCGACCGTGAGATTGGTAGTCGAATCAGGCTCCTCCTATCGAAGCATCGAATCTTCGACTATTCGGGGTCACCCCTAATCGAAACATGTCTTGTTTTTCGGTACCACATTTCGGTACCTAAGTGGTTAATCTCGTCAACGTCAGTGAAACAATAAGCATGCAGCATGATTGGCTGTGGCGGAAAAACACTAGATTACGCGGCTGCCCAGAGACGCGGCTCGTCGCACGTGAGGCTGCAGTGTGTGTGTGTGTGTGTGTGTGTGTACGCGTGCGTCCCAACCCAGATAGATAGAAAATATGTGGAAATGATCCAAAGTGTACCTATGTCATGTGCCAGACTCGATGCCAGATGCACGCGATGCAATATTTTCGACAAGATCATTGCTGCCAAGACCGGCAACACGGTAAATCTAGGCACTGAAGCGCACAAAATACACTTGAGAGTAATGGTGTTCACATCGAACGCGAATAGAGCGTCAAATACGCGTCTATCGCGTCTAGTTCGACGCTTGAATCTTCAGCTCGAGTTCAAATTTTTCAACTTGCGCGGAAGACGTTCGCGGCAAACGCGTCGCCCAATTCGCGTCATTCGCGACGCCCGGTGCGAATGATGCGTCTATTCACGTCTTTGCATTGACTAAGTATGTAATCTACTCGCACAAATAAATAAATTCGCGTTCGGTGTGAACACACCATTAGTAAACACTTGTTCATTAATAAACAATTAAAATATCTCCTTGCTATTGTTTCCACATCCATAATCATTAGGCTACTTTTGCCAGTGCTTTGCTGCAAGCTTCACGTGCAGGTATATATCCCGCCCCCCAGTAGCCTATATTTAATTTAATTCACATTTATTTGTATAGCATTTTTCACAATACATATCGTTTCAAAGCAGCTTTACAGAAAATGCATGTCTAAATTACAATTTAGAGTGATCTGTTATCAGAGGTGACAGTGTAATGCATTTCAATTAATTTTCATTCAGTTTCATCGTTAATTAATGCATTAAGTTAAAGCAGAAACAATGAGCTCATTGAAGTAAAGAATACATGTTGTTAAATGATTAGGAAACATAGAAAACTTTAGCATTGGTGCTTTTTTACATACTCAAAATATGAGTGTAAAAAAGTCAACAAACTGAAAAAAAAATTAGGTAATGTTATATTGTTAAACCTGGTTACATAAAATTGGTATCGAAAAAAGTATCGTTCAGGAACCGGTATCGAAGTCAAGGTATCGGTATCGGTATCGGTACCGAACATTTTGTTACGATACCCAGCCCTAGGCGGGATAAAAATCGCTTTGGAGCAGGAGCATCGATAAGAGGACTCGTTAACTCATTACATTACTATTTTGATATGAACATTCACCTGCCAGTGGGGCGGATAGCCTTTTGAGATATACTCGCCAAACGGAAAATCTATCCGCATTTGGCGCTTGGCGGGTGTTAATTTCGGACTCTGTTAATGCATTAACAAATGAGACCTTATTGTAAAGTGTTATCAAAAAATCAATTGCCTAACAAAAAATAAAATACATAAATAATTAGGGGTGGGCAAAAAAATTGATTTTTCGATTAATCGTTTTTTTTAAATGTGGTCGATTCAAAATCGATTCTCAACGGCCACGAATCGATTTTTTCCATATTCAGGGCTCGCAGTGCTGCGTCTTCTCTCTCTGCACAAGGCAAGCGTCAAGCGCTGCAGGCGTCGATACACACTCGTGTTTAGGAGTCGGGACATGATTCACTTGCACAATCGGGCCAGCATTGCATCGTAACTAACGTTTATCATTTTCAAGTCTTTTTTCCAGCAATTTTAAACTATCCTGTGCTCGCGCACTCGTGCATGTTTTTCATTGCGTGCAGCCTAAATCCGCCTCACAACAAACAGCTCGCCAGTAACAAAAGTTATTTTTCGTGGATTATATCGCTTTAACAGTTAAAAACACGCAAAATGATGTCAAAACTCTGGTCTTGGTGAGTAACCTCGTAAAGACAGTCGGTTATGTCTTAAATAAGCATAAAACGCGTGTGACAGACAGTATAATGAAACAGTAATGGATCCGTGCACTAGTTCTTAAAGTGAACGCAGCCATATGTGTCTGTCATTAATTTTGTTGTCAAAACAACATAATATAGCATTAATTGTAAGGAATCAGAATTAATAGCCTATGTATTTAATTTAGTCAGGACTAAAAGACTATCCAGTGTTATTTTACATTGGATTACTTTATTCAGTTTCTGTAGTATTTCTGACCTACCCAAAAACTTTTCTTTTTATGTCTCTTTATTTGTCTTTTTAGGCCTATTCTATTGTATTTATTTGTGCTACTTTTTTCAATTTAATTCAAAGATTGAAATCAAGCTTCCATGTGTTGCATAAACTCTTAACAAAAAAATTACCCCATTGTAAAAACAAACATTTAGGTGAGATCAATGTAATAAAAAATTGTCTAAAAAATGATAACTGATATTTAGACTGAGATTTGTATTACATCCTGGGGAGCGACTCTCTGAGGAGAGTCGCAGCGCTGCCAGTTCGGTTGTTCCCTGCCGGTTATCCGTTTCAGGGCACCGAGGTGTCAGCGTTCCCAAACAATCCTCCGAGGAGGGTCGTGGAACAGTCAAGTCGGTCGTTCCCTGCCGGTTATCTGCTTCAGGGCACCGAAGTGACTGTTCGGTTAAATCCAGAGGCCAGTCTCGAGAGACTGGTACCCTTAGTAGATTTTCTGGCAGCGTGGAAGCTACTGCCAGATATATCTCGTTGGGTCCGGCTCTGGTCATGTTATCATTCCTGGGAAGCGACTCTCTGAGGAGGGTCGCAGCGCTGCCAGTTCAGTTGTTCCCTGCCGGTTCACCGTTCAGGGCACCGAGGTGTTAGCGCTCCCGAACGATCCTCCGAGGAGGGTCGTAGAACAGTCAGTTCGGATGTTCCCTGCCGGTTCGCCGTTACAGGGCACCGAAGTGGCTGTTCAACCAATACCAGAGGCCAGTCTCAAGAGACTGGTCCCCTTAGTAGATTTTCTGGCAGCGTGTAAGCTACTGCCAAATATATCTCATTGGGTCCTGCTCACTATAGAAACGCGTCCTTCCATGTAGCCATCTGTCCTCCACACAGGAAGTCCCTGAGGTTCGCTTTCGGGGGCGAAGTGTACCAATATCGGGTTCTTCTCTTCGGCCTAGGTAAAACTAGGCCAGTCACTCACTGCGAAACAGTTTAAGAGACTGTTGGGTCTCATGGCAGCTGCGTCCAACGTAATAACTTTTGGCCTCCTGTACATGAGACCCCTGCAGTGGTGGCTCAGGACCAAGGGGTTTCTCCGAGGGGAAATCCGTTTCGCATGATCAAGGTCACGCGGCGATGCCTACGTGCCTTAGTCATGTGGAACAAACCTTGGTTCCTCGCCCTAGGCCCAGTGCTGGGGGCTTCTTGTCGGCGCGTAGCTATCGACGGATGCTTCCCTCACAGGTTGGGGGGCGATCATGAGTGGTCGCTCGGCGAAAGGTCTTTGGCAGGTCCATCTACTTTCTTGGCACATAAATCTCATTCCTGCCAGACTTGAGAGGTCACCATGTGCTTGTCTGCACAGACAACACGTCGGCGGTCTCTTACATAATCCAGGAGCAGACATCCTGTCGAGGCAGGGGCCGAGGCCCGGGGAATGGAGACTCCACCCCGAGGTGGTGGAACTCCTATGAAAAACTTTGGTCGAGCAGAAGTAGACCTCTTTGCATCTTAGAGAACACACACGGTCCACTATGGTTCTCACTCAGTCAGCCAGCTCCTCTGGGGCTGGACGCTATGATGCAGACGTGGCCGAGGTCACGTCTGTACGCATTTCCCCCGATCTCTCTGCTCCAGGGAGTTCTGGAGAGAGTTCGCCGGGACGGGGCCCTTCTTCTGTTATTAGCCCCGTGTTGGCAGGCCCGAGTATGGTTCTCGGACCGAGAGTCTCTCCTCGACGGCTCTCCTCTGGAGATTCCGCTCGGGGGGGCTTTTTCTCTCAGTCGAGCGGGTTGATCCATCCCCCCGCCCAGAATTGTGGAAACTTTGGGCTTGGCCTCTGAGGGGGCCCAGCTCATAAGTTCAGGTCTCTCAACTGAGGTTGTTGAGACCATCCTCAACTCCAGAGCTCCCTCCACGAGGAAACTCTACACCTTGAAGTGGAAATTGTTTACTTCCTGGTGCGGAGAGCACCAGCTGGACCCAGTTATCTGCCCTGTGGTTGCAGTGCTGGAGTTCCTGCAGGAGCGTCTCTCCGCAGGTCTATCCCCCTCCACACTAAAGGTGTACATGGCAGCCTTAGCTGCTTACCATGTCCCTTTAAGTGGTGTATCCTTGGGGAGACAGCCTGTAGTACCTTTCCTTCGCGGCACTGTGAGGCGTCTGACCAAGATAGTAGGAGTATGGCTGCCTCAAAGGCTATGACTTGGATCTAGGCTCAACTCCGGGGTCTAGGGTGGTTGCTTCTTAGTGTGCGCAAGGACTTCACACAGAACAGGCATTTGTCATATGGCGTCGTGGGTATAGGGTTCCCACCGCGTCTCGACGCAGCTCGAGTTCCCTTGAAAGGGAACGTCTCAGGTTACGTATGTAACCCTGGTTCCCTGAGAGGCAGGGCTTAATTTGAGCCGGAACACGCCGGAACATGTTCCGGCACCTCCGACGTTGGATCCGGAACCTTTTTTTATTGGATCCGGCACCTCCTGTGTCACTATGGCAAATTAATAATTACTGTTTGTGTAGTGTTCAATGTTGTTATCTGTCTTGTTAGTCTTTATTCCCCATTGAAGTTTCACAAAAATCTTGGTTTGCAGTTTCGATGCGTTTTTGAGGTGAATTTTCAGGGTAAAGTGAGTCGCACACCGGACAAGCGCAGCGCCGCGTCGCGCAGCGCCACGTCTTTAAAATTCTAACACATTATTCTCTACACACACCGGCAGCACCATTCGGCGTTGTTAATGTAAATACTGTTTGACTTCACCCTGTGCTGCATGCAATATACATTTAGTTTTACATTCATTTACAGAAATCAGTTGCTTGAATTAAAATTGCTGATGTTATCGGATTTTCAGGTGAGATTCTCGTTATTTCGACATAATAACAGGGGTTTTTCCAGCATTTAATTTTTTTGGCGGTCACCAAAGCAATTTTTTGTCCCGCCAAAGCCTTTTTTTGATCGGTGAGTGATGTAGAATAGAATGACTGCTGCGCTTGACAGGGCGCATAACGATCAGAGAGAGAGCGCGTCCCGGCCGCGCGCGCGCACTCTCACGTCTTCAAACAACACGAGCGCTGTTTTGCTCTCTCTCGCGCGCGCGCATATTAATCAAAATCAATTGACACGATAGTAAAAGGTCGGAAGATCGCAGTTTCACGTGGAGCATTTGGAGATTTTTTCTCCTGAATTACCGCGGTGTGTGAATTGTGCAAAAAAAAAAAAAAACACGTTGCCTTATTATCTTCTCTAAAAAGCGTTCCGCCCATTCAGCTGACATAAACCACATTTCAATAACCGAAAAAACCTATCCAGTGATTAAATGTTTTCTGTATTGACGCAAATCTTGTCCTAAACTGCCGAGATAATCACACAAGCGTGCCGTGGCTGGACGTCCACTAATGACACGTCCGATAGGCCTACGCAAACGAATGACTCATTTTAACTATTTACTTTAATGAATAGTTAAAACAACTGACCTGTCCAACACTAAACTCACGAGACCTCTGAATCTGTGTATAAAAAATCGGTAGGCTAACCTAACCTAACTATAGATTAGTTAACATTTAGCTCGTAACAAACTGCACTTCTACAGCATTGTTAATGTCAATGTCAATATTTAGAGAGTCTGTATATATGGCCCACTATGTGTTGTTGTAGCCATTAAATAAGCGCATTTTGTTTAATTTTTGTAAAAATATTATAATGTTATTTTTTTACATGCTGATTATAAAAAATTGAACAGCATTAGTAAGATGCGCCCCTCAGCACCTGCTTTAAAATTATCTGGCGCCGCCCCTGCTCGAGTTGTCCTAGACGCGACTCGGCGCTTCTCGTCCGTTGTGCGACCCCCTTGCTGCTTGTGAAAAGTTTTTTTTTGTTTGTTTTTTACATTTTGCACCCATGTAGTGCATGTTCTGAAATTAAAATAAACATTGCCCTGATACACACACATCGTTGTTAAGGTTTTTTTTTTAGTCAGAGAACGAAGAGAGAGCTACGTAGTTTTTTTTTTTTTTTTTTTTTTTTTTTTTTTTTTTGCTTCCTCCAACCCCCGTTTTGAGTCGCCGGATCCACCCCCCCTCTACGCTCCGGGACCTCCCTTTTTACAAATTAACCACTGCTGAGAGGGAACGAGACGCTGCGTCGCCCTGCCATACTCCCTGCATGCTTGTGATCAACTTGCTTCGGCCTATCAGAAGCTAGCGCGGTCTGTTTTCAGGTGTGCTTTATAGTTTCCTGGTCGATGACGTCACCCGCCTATGACGTCTCGTCTCTCCATTGGACTGATTATACACGTGCTTCATGACGCAATCACGCAGGGGCGTTCCCACCGCGTCTCGGCGCAGTGTCTCGTTCCCTCTCAGGGAACCAGGGTTACATATGTAACCTGAGACGTTTTCTATACAGAGATATCGACATCGGTAAATATCGGTATCGGCCATAACAGCAACCCTCAGAGCCCGACGGCATCGTCCATGACGCCACACGACTCCTCCGATAAATATTTATATTATTTGATGAAAATTTTATCGATATTCTTACCGTTTTTTGCAGCAGAAAGCTAACGAGCTAGACATCACGGGGGTGTATTTGGTGTCTTTCTAGCCTTTACAGAAGGTTTTCTATCCAGCCTGGAACTTGTGCGTCCTTTCAGAGTGTTTCAGCAATAAATCCAAACGCTTATCCAAGTTTTATCCACTTGATGTCCATAATTTATACATTTTCCGTCATTTTTGCCGCTAGCTCGATGCTAGCTGCCATTTTGGATATCACGTGATGCTTTGCGTGAGGTTGTTGACCAATGACAGGCTGATCCGTCGTCCACGTTGGTGTGCGTCATTACGCATGAACCAAGGCTGCTATTGTGGGGAGAGAGAGAGATGCACGACACAGTGGTTTCGAGGAGAGAGAGAGAGAGAGAGAGAGACCACGCACAGAGAGACGCACAGAGAGACGCACAGAGAGACGCGAGTTTTGAATAATACACGGATAATAATAGATCATCAGAGAAACATGGATCTAAAACAAGCGCTGGCCTTTTTTGATGCCATGGACGATGATGAATTTTCTGGAGAAGAGAGCTTTGTGACTGATGAGGAACTGGATTACCAGGATGGTCTAGACCCTGTTGAAGAGTAAGTTCCATTTATTTATTTACTGTAAAAGTATTTTAAAAAAAAACTAATATGATAAAATATAAATTTTCTAAATATGTAAAAATAAGTTCTGTAAAAGTAGTATTTCGTTTTTCTATGTTTGTTACAGAGTAGTTAGAGTTGTGGATTACACTTTGTCTCTCAGCCATTGTTTGTCTGAGTTTACCTAGAGATACAAACAAAGGATGTTGTAGTGGGGGGTTGGTCACACCTTTTAGCTGTGGAGAGAATTTCTCAAGGATGTTGTAGTGGGGGGTTGGTCACACCTTTTGGCTGGGGAGAGAATGCTCATATTATAGCTGTTGGTTGTACAGTAGCAATCTCAGCCATTGTTATCTTATGTGAGAAATCAAATGTACAAAAACCACAAAAACATTAATTGATCTGATATGTATGATCTAATATTTTGCTTTATTTGTTTTATAGTCATGATAATGAAGAAGACACCAGCCCACCCACCCGAGCCAGACAGGAAAAGCTCCTATTGTTCCGCTGAGGAGGGCCCTTCCACTTCTGCTGCAGCATCCCAGCCTTCCACTTCTGCTGCAGAATCCCAGGATCTGCCAGGAATAGGTCATGGACGGCTGCAGTCACGGTTACGAGGGAGAGCGCGGTCAAGATCCAGATCCGGCAGCTTGAGGGGTCGACAGAGTCCTGAATCCACAAGGTCGAGATCTAGATCACCACAGCCAGCAGCCCCAACTCCATCATGGAACAGTGAGAGTCAGTCAGACATCCCTCCAGTGCCCAAAAGGTTCGTCCCAACAAGAAAGCCAGGACATCAGCTCAGCCCCACATCCATATACACACCATTGGACCTTTTCAAACTTTTTGTCTATGACAGTGCAGCAACCACTTTGTGTAATAACACAAACACAAACGCTGCAAAAAACATTGCAAATGGCAAAAAAATATTCCTGGAAAAACTTCACTGTTGAAGAATTTTTCAGATATTTAGGACTGACTTTCTTTTTTGCACTGGTGAGACTGACAAATATCCGGGACTACTGGAGGACAAACACCATTTTCAGCCAACAGTTTCCCCACTCAGTGATGGCACGTGACAGGTATCAGGTCATTTCCTGGAACATCCACTTGAGCGACCCTGATGAAGATGTCCACAACGACCGGAAGAGAGGGACACCAGCTTATGACCGGCTGTTTCATCTGAAGCCCCTTTTAGATGACATCAAACATGCATGCAGAGCATTTTATCACCCACGGCAGAACCTTTCAGTGGACGAGAGGATGGTGGCAACAAAGGCTCACACTGGCATGACCCAGTATATGAAGGCGAAGCCAACTAAGTGGGGCTTCAAACTTTTTGTGCTGGCAGACAGCAGCATTGGGTACACTTTAGACTTTGCTGTATACACGGGGAAGTCTGTGTTTGCTTCTGGTGTAGGACTCGGTTATGTCCCTCATGAACAAATCATCCCTAGGGAGTGGCTACAATGTGTATGTAGACAACTTCTACACAAGTCCAAAGCTATTCATGGATCTCTACAGCATGAACTTTGGAGCATGTGGCACCTTCAGGGACAACAGACGAGGATGCCCCCGCACAACCACAAATGCCATGAACAAAAAGGATCCTAGGGGCACCATCAGGTGGATCCGTGACGGCCCTCTGGTTTTTGTAAAGTGGATGGACACTCGGGAAGTCTCTGTCTGCTCCACAATTCACCCGGCCTTCTCAGGCAACACAGTTCAGAGAAGGGTAAGAACTCAGGATGGAGGCTGGAACACCAAATCCATTCCATGCCCAACCCCTGTCACTGAATACAACAAGAATATGGGAGGTGTTGATCTTTCTGATCAACTCATCCAATACTACTCAGTTCACCATAAAACTATGAAATGGTACAGGACACTGTTTTTCCATTTTTTGGACATTGCTGCGACCAACAGTTACTTACCTCACAAGGAAGTTTGTGCAGAGAAGCAGCAACAGCCCATGACCCACAGGGCTTTTCTGGAGGAGCTGACAGCCCAACTCTGTGGTGTTACAGTTGCTGTTTCCCCCACCCAGCAACAAAGTGACCATGTACCTGTGCCAACATCAGACCAAACTGAAGCAAGCAAGAAGGCCTCCTATGGTAGAAGGCAACGTGTGAACTGCAAGCAGACAAGGCAGGTCAAACAGGCCACCCCCTGGAAATGCAAAGCCTGTGATGTGGCCCTCTGTGTGATTCCTGATAGGAACTGTTTTGAGGCTTGGCATCAGTGAATTTCATGAGGCCCAAAACGCCTGGACTTCTTTTGAAAAAATGTAAATAGTTTTGGTTCTGTTCAATTTATAAAGTTTATTCCTGTGCTCCAGGACTCCAAAGACATGAACAAACTGTTTTCCAGAGGAAATTTGCTTAGCTTTTATTTATTTGTGTGTGATTTCAATAAATGTTTGAGTGATTCAATTTCCGTTTTATTTTTTCATTTGTCTTTGTGGTCCCATAACTTATTTTACATTCAGGTGACATCAATGCAACACAAATATGCTGAAAGTTCAATTTGTTCTGAAAAAAAAGAAGAGGTGTGTCAATTGTCTGTGCACAAAAGGGTTGATGTTTTACAAGCTTTTTTAGTAAATAACACCAGACGGAAAATTAATTTTAAATATACCCTTAGGTCTCCGGTTATCGGTAGCGGCCACAATTTTCACATCGGTGCATCACTAGTGTGAACCTACACTGGTCTCACGGTTCGGTTCGATTATCATGTCATCGATTCAGTTCAATTCGATATCACGATGCACTGCATCCTCAATTTTCAATTTGACTTTACATTTATACAATTTTGTCAATAAATACAAGCAGTCAGACTCTGCCAGGCGTTAACAGCTCGCGGTGAAAATGGCTGACGTGGTTTATCAAGTTAGTGGTATTACCCCCTGCATATTTTATTTGTGCGTGACATGAGCGCACACAGCGCGTCTTCTCCAGGTCGTGCTTACCAGGTTGTTCATAAAAGCCGAAATGTGCTCAGATGTAGGCTTTTAAAGTAGTTGGAGCATTTTTAATTACTCGCACTCGCGTCTCGCCTCCCTCTGCCGTTGTATGCTACCGCGACAAAGCACGTATGCAACAAATGACGTCAGAAAAGCGTCAGTACATTATAATCGGTTATGGTCTATTACTGAACCGATACCGAATCGTCCTCGTCTGTATCGCGATGCATCATAGAAACGATTAATTTCAACACCCCTAGTCCCCACATAGAAAACTCTGAAATCTGACTGTATTTTGAAGCATAATTCTTCAAGCACTGTCATTAGTGTAGATCTCGGACCTGGAGTAACTTTCACCTTTCCCAGCTTTTTGAGAAAACCCCCCATTATACTAACAGCGTCAAAGTGGGCTTGATTAGGGGTGATTTTACATGAAATGGCAGAGGCGGTTCGGCACATAGACACTGATTAAATGAATGATTTTGCATTTTTTGCAAACTTTTGAGGCTTATTTTGTTCTGAAGTTGCACCTTGCCGAGATAAACCACTGGATTTGAAACCCCGAGCAGACGCAGGAGTCTAAATGAGTGTCGAGGTGATGGACGTTATGTCACCTGAAGTGATGCATGTAGTGCCTTACAAAAGATTTTCATGTAGTTTAACAGTCTGAGTGAATAGGGAATGGAATGTGTCGTTATATAATAACTCCAGGCAAACAGGTTCAAAGTGAATTCAAGATGGTTCCTCATCTGATTAGTTGAGTGTTTGGAAAGTAAGCTACTGTCTGAGTTTTGCAGCTTCCCACAGGGAAGAAAAATATTTTTAATACCTCTGTTGTTTCTTCTACACAACAATGAGATTAAAGGGAGTCAATCGCCCAAGAAATGACAATTCTTTCATCATTTACTCACCCTCATGCTGTCCCCGTGTGACTTTTTCTTCTTCGGTGGAACACAAAAGTTTAGCAGAACGTCTGAGCTGTCAAACTCCAAAAAGTACAAAATGCGTCATAAATGTTTCAAAAGGCATGAGGGGTGAGTAAAATTATTGTAGATTTTTCCATTTTGATTTTTCTCAGATGTTTCCAAAGTTCCTTTTTTATGAAAAGTATGTTCACTCGGCGGCCATATCTGCAACGCCTCCATTGCGCTTGCAGTGATGCAATGACTTTACCAATTTTTTATTTAGGCCTACTCTCTTTTATTTAAAGGCAGGACAGGACTTATTCCGCCATTTTGCACATTAGAGTTGTCAAATTTTCTTTAAATTGTGACGCTTTGAACACCGTTGAGCTGAATCGTAAACACCTCTGATTGGCCATTGTGGATATGTCTGTGATTGGCTACAAGGATCAACGCACGGGAGCACACTGAAGTAGGCGTCTATTAGGGCTGTCACTTTACGTGCGAAAATCGATTGCACAATCGATCGGACCAACCAACACAAGTTTAGAAAACGAAAATAGGGAATCGATTTTAACGGCCTTTTTTTTTTAACCAAAAATGTGTTTTAGGTGGACAGATCAATACAGGACACAGAACATGTAGGATGTTGGAAAATAACAATGTCTTTTCTGTTAACCAAATTCTTTTTAATATTCGCTATTACTTCAATGCAAGTGAACAAGCGCGCCGTTATTTGTTGCGTAGTGACGTGTGTGTTCAAGTAAGCCAGAAATGAGCAGATTCTGTGTGATACGCTGTATTTAATATATCATGAGGATCACGAGTTGCGTATTTGCGCTAAATCCGCGCAGATTTGGCTTAAACAAACTTCCCCAGCAAAGTGAGTAAACATAGAAACGCGACAAACTGGCTCGTGATTTGACAGCGTTTCCCGACAAAGTTCATTTTTACCCGCATTTGGCGGTTTGGAGGGTGTTAATCTCAATCCCTGAATGTTGCGCTCCTGTTTGTCATTGTGCACGAAACTTCACGGCAATAAATCATCAGGAATATTGCTGACTTGTGCGTCTCAAGCGCCCTCTTTACGTTCGTCCTAATGCCTGTTAGTTGTTTGTGGATTTGCCTATATTTGGTGTTGAAAATGGAAACGTCTTTAGACATGGAAAATCGATTTTACAATCAATTCAATGAACACTTATGTCTCAAAAATCGAACAGGATTTTTTCACAAAAGTGACAGCCCTAGCGTCTATCAGCGGACCGGTCCTGCTTTCAAACACTCCCGTGTGTATCTGTGTAAGCGCTTGCCGCTCGGTGAAGAGTGTCATTGATGTATATTTACAACATGTTTTTGAAACTATTATTGTAGCCAATCATAGACATATCTGATGAGCTTGTGAACATAGTGGCCAATCAGAGGCGTTTACGATTCCACTCAACGGCGCTCAAAGAGTCACATTTTTTAAATTTCAGTACCGACTTGGTACCGAAGTCAGTACTTTTTGACAACTCTATTGCACATTACACTTTCTCCCATTCATAAGTAATATCAGTGCACCGTCTTTGTAAAGTCTTTGGGAAAAAACTAGAGTTTAGACATTTCTCAAACCTTGTTCAGATTTGCCAAGACACAGTCAGCAATCAGTCTCAGAGATCTCAGTATCAACTCAAAATTTCACCAAGAGCGAATGATCTGAGCCGATATCCTCTAAACAACTTTGGCCCATTTGCTTCAAACTTACTTTTTTTGTCCCCCAAGGACGAAACATTTTAGAAGATAAAGCTGATACTGAGCATAACTGAGTCTAACTCCATCAAATCTAATGAGCTACGAAAAAGAAATGTAATTTTCCTTTGGGTTATTTTAAATAACTAAAGTCTAGCTAAAACTGTCGCCTTGTTCCTCCGAGACTTTTCACTTTTGAGTGATTGACTGTGATGGGATCTCGACAGCTCTTGATTCGGTCGGATACTCAGCGCTGACAGACTGATGGTGATTTTGTATTGAGACGGCGTGTGCGACGAGCATCGTCTGTTTCAATCAGATCCCAGATCAGGCAGACACCAGCTATTGAGCGTGATTTCACGTGGCACACATTTTTCCATGAGTTCATTCTTTATATATCGGGATAAAACCGTTCTTGGTGGAGGCAGCTTGATGACATCATGATCCAATCCTACTCCTTATGAATCAATATCAATGATTCAAGTATTCCCATTGAGATGGAACTGATTTTGAGGGTTGAAGCCGCACATTCAAGAGCCATGGCTCCATCGAGTATTAAAATCCATCGATGGCATGATCAAAATGAGGATTTTCTTATTAGACGCAAGGATTTGGCAATAACCAAGCTCTCAGGGTGTTTATGATGTTCTTGATGCATGAAAGTCATTTTAATGTAGTTAATTATTACTCATAACAGAGGCTTAGCGCAGAGCTTTTGTATGCTTATTTTCTGAGGATGCTGGAAACTGGTTACAAATGATTATGATGATTTGCCCAAGCCATCATTTATTGTTTTTAATCTTGCTTCGACTATTTATTTCATCATTACGCATTGTTGAATTGGCCTCTTTCCTGTCATAAATCTGTAATGGCGCTGAAATATGACTCACTATGGCTAATTAACTAGTAGAGGCCGGGGAAAATCAGCTGGAGATCTCTAGTAGCTCAGCAGCGCCTCCTATTGGAGTTCACTGACCATGACATGAGCATGATGCAATGCAAGTAAAATTATTCATACTGTTTGCAAAGTATTGAACCAAAAACAGACCTGAATATGAGTATGGAAAAATGTTCCCTCATTTATTTGTACTTATAGCTAAATGTTTTTGTGAATCAGAAAATGTAACCAATCAGAGCAGCTCTTTGCCTGTCAATCAATTTGAGCGTTTGAAATTGCTGATGTTGGATTGGCTGACATGTCTTTGAAGGACAGGGATTTTCATCTAGTTTACCAGACGTTTTAGCTTCAAGTATTTCAAAGTAAAGTAGAAGAATTCAGTGTTTAAATGCAATCACAACAAGGTCTAAACTGTGTAGGGCTCACCAGATGTTAAGCTGAATCCTTAAAAAAATCGAATGTTTAGCATCTAAGTACAATTGTTTATAGACTGATTCACATTTAAGTCAAGTTCATCCATCTTTCATAATAAAATAACATTGCTCTACCGATGAAATGACACTTCACAAAGATAAATTACCTCAGTTGTGGCCAATTGCATTTTACTTTGAAATGGATATGACTTTTTTTATTTGTATGTATGTGAGTGTGATGTTATTGGCTTGTTGGCTCAGTGAGATGAACAAAAATGTTGTTTTTCCTAAGATCTAAGTTGGATGAATGAAAAACCAAATGGTAAGAAGAAGTACATTTTTTATTTTTTTATAAATGTGTAGAGAGTGCAAATTCAGTTTCACCAAATAATTAATTTTCTCAAAACAATATCTTAGCAATAAAGCACTCGTCATGGATTGAAGCCATTGAAATTAGTATTCTACATTACATAACATAATATCAAATAAAATAGATTTTATGTTCGTAATCCAAACTAGATTTGTTCCCAGATGTACATAACAATGAAACGGTGTTCTCTAAAGCCTTCTCTGTTGCTTTATATAAAGAGTTTATTCCCTCAACAGCACGGGTCATTTTAGTTATTGATTTGACCAGGTTGTATTTGAAACACCAACTTAGTCTGGATTTCAGTTCGAATTTAATATTATAGAGATTGTGCATCATAATAACAAACCTGAAATGATTTATATTGTATGTATGTTCAGTTTTGTTATCCATCACATGGACAGTATAATGTTCATTATAGCGTCCGACTGCTCACACACTCCGTTCACTGACCGAAAGCACTTACAAACATGCCAATTTCCAATCAGATTGCATTAATTATTATGCAACTCCCTGCAGTCTGAGTGCACAGGTCTTTATCAGTCATGGGCAACAAAGTTGTGTGTAAAAGGTACCGGACTCACAGAAAAACAAAGAACTAATCAATGGACTTGCCAAAGTTTGCCAGGTTAGTTGCATTAAATCTTTGGTTTATATTCGGGGTTTTAAGCATTTATGAGCAAGTAAACTAGATATTCACAAGCCAATTTTGTCAACATCAGGATTTTAGGTTAAAAGGGACAGTGCATGTTTTAAGTGCTGCGACTGGTCACTGTTTTTCTTTAACATTTTTAGTAACTTACTTGGTAATTTGAAATGGTCGTGTGAAGTGAGAAATGCTTTTTTAGAAGTACAAATATTCCATGTCATCTCTCAATAATACTAATTTATTATATATGCAATTATGCATGGACAGAAATTCTGATCTACAAAAAATTTCGTCAGAATTTTCTGTGCCGTCAATTGCAGTGTGACTTTTTTCTATGCTTTTTGATTTGGATGGTAACAACTTATATTTTTTTTTTGTCAAAATAAGATGCACTGACTAAGCTGTAATGCCAAAGACAGCTGACAGGAAAATATACCCCTTTCCCCCACTTTTAACTCTCAAAATCAGGCACTGATAAATCTACTACAATGTAATAGAAAATATATTTTATAAATCATTCTAATATGAGGATTTGCTGCTCAAGAAACCATGATACTTTATTATTTTCAGGATTCTTTGATGAATGGCGGGTTGAAATAAAAAGAAAATTTTTGACATTTGTAAATGTCACTTTTGATCAATTGAATGCATCCTTGCGGAATAAAAGTTTTATACCCTAAACTTTTGAATGGTACACATACATAGTTTCATCATCAGAAGGAGCCACTGAGGCCATTTCTTAAACTCATATGCATCAATGCTCAATTTCTAAACAGGAAAGATCATTTTTAGGTGATTTTGAACCGGGTAGTTCTAGGAACTAGCCACCAGAGTGGTTCCCTGAGAACTAAAATCGTTCCTAGTTCCTGCGGTGCGAACACGCCTACAGACGGGTACTTCCGCCAATAGTTCTAGGAACTATGAAAAGGTTCCTCTGGTACAAAAGCCCCTTATGTCTCACAAAAAAGAATCGGCTTTGACGTGTCTGTCTGCGCCAGCAGTGAGACGGTTATAGGGCCTCACAAGGACACGCGTTCATGTCTCACTGGCTACGTTTACATAGCCTGGACGCCAGCCGAACTTAGCCCCGCCCACAACATTTGAGGATGGGACGTTCGGTCTGGACTTGATCCGTTGTGAAGCAAGTATGCCCGAACCAAAGCTGTTCAGACCAATCAAATCATCAGGGCGGGCTTTATACGATGATGGACAGATGATCAACCGTAACGTAATCATCACGTCACCAAAGAGCGCTTGTGTTGAGTTCGTTTACAATAAAGAATGGCCGCCGCTGGAGAACTGAGATGTGTAGATTTAGCCATTGCGTCTGTTATAGAAGATCTAGACAGCGCCTTCATTTTAAAAAAGAGATCAATTCATTTGTTGATCCAATTGAGAGGCATTTTCTTTCCTGGTTGGGTTGAAACGCCCCATAATCACAGCCAATGGAGCAGCATCAGACTCACATGCTGACTAACATCTGAGTATGACGACGTCAGGCTAGTGTTTACATGCAACCAAATAATCTGTTAGTATTCGGATTGACGGCTCAATCGCACTGAAAAGCCTTCATGTAAACACCTTAATCGATCCGATTGAGCTCGATCCGAATTAAATTTCGATCCGATTGAAAGTGCTGGTTTATTCCTTTTCTAATCCGATCCAGACAACATGTAAACACTTGATCGGATTGAAAACCGAAACTGAAAGGACTGCGCATGTGCACTGACGTGGAAATAGCGTATGACGCGCGGAACGAGCTGTTCTTCCTGTTGAATAAAGTATCGTATAAATGAGTGTCCCGTCTTTCTATAATTCTCCTTTCACTGCGTCTGTGAAGTGGAGCAGGACAACGGCCCACCAGTCCTGATTTCAGACTCTCATCCACACACGCCTGGTTTTGGGCGTTTTTACTGGGTGATAAATATAAGCAGCTCGTCACAGCGGTTCATACGCTCATTGTCTCCAAATTATGATCAGAAATGCAAGTCTGCTGTTTAAAACAAATAAAGAACCAATGTAGGAGAATGGTTTATTATTATGCGCAAACACCGCGAAACTCTGTATATTCATGGAGTGTGCGCATGTCAAAAATATATATTGTGATTTTAATCTTGTGACGTATAAACACACACATCGACCCGATCACATGTTTAGCGTTACACTACATTTAGATTCATCAATCGCAACGAATTCAGTCCGATTGAAGCACAAGTTGTGTATGTAAACGTAGCCAGTGATGTCAGGAAGGGCCTCCAAGTGTAATCTTTCTCTCTAAAACGTGTTCTGGTCTCGCCTCGCCGGTGTGCCCTAAAATCACATTCAGACGCCTTAATATCCTTCATTATCATTTCTGTCCCCTGGTTCATTTTCCATTTAATATCAGCGCCGGCAGTGAAACTGAATTAGTGCACTCTAATGCTATAAAATCCCACAATCATCCGAGGACTTCTTGAAGTGATTTAGAGAGTCTTCAGGAGCGCAGGGTTGGTTTAAAGAGCGGTAGGGGATCGTAACCATTTTAGAAATAACCCACGGTGACTCAAATCTGCAGTGCTGAACCATCAATCTTATCCGTATGTGTCGGTGGAAGAACTTCTCCTTATTGGAAAGAATTGACCTCTTATTGTTAGTGCAACACTTTCCATCCCACCCTCACGATTTTTGGATTACATCACAGGCCTCATTGTGACTTAAATGACATGTCATGACAGTCGGCAAGAACTCCTCATGTTTTGATTTCTTTCACCGCATCTGTTGTGTGACTGACAGGAAAGCAAAGCGATTCATTTCCCCTTTGTAGACCGCGTTCGTCACCAGACTTCTCATTTTGATCTTGAGTCGTTAGACTATAATTTGACTATCGTTTTTAATAACAGCCTGCCTGTTTACTGAAATGAACAAAAAATAGCAAAATGTCATAAGATCCCTGGGAATTTGCCGTTTCATTGTTCTCTGTTGTTGCTCAATTATCACCTTTGTCTCAGATGTCTCATCTAAAATTCATCAGGGGAAATAAACAGACAAGAAGAGTTCAATAGTTCACACATAAAGCACGATCATTTGAGAAATGTTTGAATGCATATATTGAGATATTATCTGAGACTTCAGTGTTTTCTGAGCACACACACTGATATCTCTTCTTAACCCTAGAGGAGATGCATGTAAGATTACTGTTTATTTTTCTCTTTAAGAGAAACATTTGAGAAGCAGGAGACTTGAGGTCAACATGAAATGGAACCGATTTAATTTAACATAAAAAAATAAATAAATTTAAATCTGTCTTAATATTTTTTTCTTAATAATTTACGTTTTCTTTCGACTGAATTCAATCACAGAGACACATTCCACCATTCAATCAATTGTCAATCGATGTAATTTTAATATTTTAAATGAACTTTTTTATATTTTTAGTTTTCAGTTTGATTTTATTTTCAGTTTTATTAATTTTAATTTAATTAATTTGTGATTAATTTTAATTAATTTTATTTCATTGTAATTTAATTCATTTGTGATTTTTGTATATTTTTATTAGTTTTTTAACATTCCTATTTATCTTTAATTTAGTTTTATTTCAGTTTTAATGTTATTCGTTTTAGTACTTCCACTTTAACTTAAAGGTTTTAATTTAATTTTTTAATCTTTTATATATATATATATATATATATATATATATATATATATATATATATATGTTTATGGTTAGGTTAGGTTAGGATTTTAAAGCTTTTCTCAATGGAATGGATGAAATCAGTTGTTTTAAACAATAAATATCCTATTTAACTCCATAAAATATCCTATTTAACTCCTGAACATTGAATTTTTTATTTATTTATTTATTTTTATACCCAATCTAATCTGCTAAATCTTCTAAATCTGATAGACTGATTCTTACGGGCCGATTTGTCAGTGTCACTCAAGCAGCATCAAGCTTTCCACTGTCACATCACTTCATTTCTCTTCAGTCTTTCATTTCCTCCAGGTAAATAAGGAAAGCAGCTTCAGGAAATCTCGGCTCGTTTGGGAGAGTAATTGTTCTGTGCTGCGCTTCCGTCAGGTGTTGAGAACGCCGGCTCTGAAACCTCCACTAGCTGATGATGAGGAGACGGATGAAGAGGTCGGCTGTCATTTCTTCGCACTGTTTTTGGCTCTGTGTTTTCTCAGGCTCAAACCGGCAAACATCCATAACACTTCACAACACATCGGAAAAACACGCCTCTTCCTAGATTAATGCAAAACTCAAAACACGTACAGTACCATTACCATTGCAATTTCTGACTGAAATGAACACTAGAGGCAGTAAATCACATTCCTTTTTTACGGAAAATTATGATTATACAGGGGCAGATTATCGATTAATAGACTTAATTTGTGCTGTTCATTTCACTTGGGCTGATTCGATATGTAAGCTTGCAATTCGATTCCGATCTTGATTCAGGATCCATTAATTTGGCTAAATATCAGGTACAGTTATGTTAATTTTTCCAAAAGAAACAAAATCTCTCTCAACTAATGCTGAAAACATACGGAAAAACCTGTTATTATTACAGGTTAAAATTCACAACTTTAATAAAATGCGTTTTTTTATAATAATGTTATATTTTTTGATGATATAAGAGTAAAAATATAATAATATAGTGCATATATTTAGCAAAATGCTCCTCTCTAGAGTTCATTTTTCTAGTATCTTACGTGACATATTGTTCACAAGCGATTTTATTCATGTCTTTCTGCAGATGAAACACTCATTGAAGGATTACATGAGACATGATTTATATCAGTAGCTGTACTGTATCTTTCACCATTCCTGGTGTTCTTTCATGTGTATTTGGTGCTATAACTAGTCATAGAGGAACACCGATCGGTTCACATGCGCTTGAATTGAGGCGTGTTCACATCACCAAAATGATTATTTGACTGTTGTAATTCTTGTTTGTTGACGCATTGTCAATGTCCTCTTTCCATTTGCTGGAAGTTTCTTGGGCTGTTTTGGACACATCATGTGTCTTTCTTCTCTTCTTTGTTCAATCTGTTGCTGATTTGCATGATTTGCTGGCTCAGGTTTGTTGTTGTGAGCAGTTGCAGTTCTCTATAAAGCTAGATTCATCTCAACTGCAGTCTTCGAGTGGGTGTTCGGCTCGTCTGTCCTCATTTTAATATTAACACAGGACCTCCTGTGACCCCATCGTTTTGCTTTAAACCCTATTAGAGAGCTTTCTCGCCGACTAGTCCTTACAGAGACCTGAACCTAATAAGTGTCTGATTTGAAACACATCATTAACGATCTCTCAAAGCCATAAGAGACTCGACTAACTCTCTGAGTTGATGCTAACAACTTGATGCTATGTGTAAAAAAATAGGAAGCACCAACAAATATTGGGTTGATATTCAAATAATGAATGTTACAACTAAATCATGTTCATAACTAACATTTCTATTGACTGGGTAAAATTTTTAATTGAACTCATCGCATTGCATTTTAGGGTTGTCTTCTGTACTGTGTGTGTGTGGTGTGTGTGTGTATACTGTTTAAAAGTTTGGGGTCTGTAATCTGTTTTATGTTTTTTGAAAGAGGTCTCTTCTCAAGGCTGCATTTATTGCATAAATGATACTAAAATTAATAGAAAGTAAAAATAGTGAAATGTGTTGTTTTCTACGTGAATATCTAGTAAAGTGTAATTTATTCCTGTGATCAAAGCTGAATTTTCAGCATCATTACTCCAGTCTTCAGCGTCACATGATCCTTCAGAAATCACTCTAATATTATGATTTGCTGTTCGAGAAACATTTATGATTATTTTCAATGTTGGAAAAACAGCAGTGCTGCTTAATTACACCTTTAATTTGGGCCAAAATGTGATTGGCTACCGTTTAAGACATTAATTGTTATGCTTTCTGTTCACAGGTTTCACAATGGGTTATTTTTTAATGCATTTATTTATTTATTTTATGCATTTTCTCATTGCAATTATTTTGTAAGGGTGCCTTTGATGCCTAAAAGTGTTGCCTATCTATAGATGGACATCTTTCTACAGTTGGTCTCCATATGTCTAATGGGGTTTATTGCTATTTTGACACTTTGACCAGCTTTATTTTTGTTTTTCTCTTTTAGCTCTTTGACTGTGTTGAGGAATTGCGTGCTGTAGCGTCTGGCAGGATGAAAAAGATCGATTGCATGGCGACAGACTCCCTGGGGACTGTGAGTGCATTTCAGTACTCCTACTTTCACTGTACAAAGTGTAAAATGAGG
Organism: Rhinichthys klamathensis goyatoka; assembly: GCF_029890125.1. NCBI lineage: Eukaryota > Metazoa > Chordata > Actinopteri > Cypriniformes > Leuciscidae > Rhinichthys > Rhinichthys klamathensis. Next base: position 893,557 of record NW_026606726.1, on the reverse strand, counting down.
AATAAATTCCCATAATGGGAATCTTGGGAATGAGGTGAAGCAATTGTATGTTTCTCTAATTTGGAGAAAGTCTGTAGTGGTAGAACAGTCGTCGCAGCCTGCGTTCTTGAAGTATGTTCACTACTCGTGTTTTTTTTAATTTAAATTGCAATCATTCTTTGCCTCTGAAGTTTGATGACTCATTCTGGGAGCTGAGACATGTAATATTCAAGACTTTGAGAGGAAAACGGTTTGGAGTGAAGTTTGCAGAATAAATGCTGATGAAATGCACCTCTGATTTGACTCATTACAGCACCAGAGGCAATTATACTACCTTATTTAAAGTCGAAGTGAAACCTATTTACTTTCTTAATGCACGTTTCTTGTATTATTGTGAATAATTCATCAGTGCACGACTGCATGTTATTCCCTAAAAAAGGTTTGTCTCTATAATCTTTCTGTAAAATGATTTACAATAAATTTTCGATGGATAAAATCAAAATCAAATGCCGTCCTATAATCAGAAATACGTTCACTGCAAAATAACTATTTTTTAACTCTGTATTTTTGTCCTGTTTTCCAATACAAATATCTAAACATTCTTAAATGAAGATGCATTTATAGAAGCAAAATTAAGATATTAAGTCTTGCTTTGTGAAAAATGTATCATAATTGAGTGAGTTTATGCTTAAAGTCCCCCTGTGGTGGAAATCAAGTTTTTAATGTTGTTTATGTGTCTATGAGGTGTTTTTAATATGCTTTAAGACAAACCATGTGTAAGTTCATAAGTCGACAGCATTGCTGAGTATTTTCTGCTTAAAACTGCAGTGAACCAAAGACAGTCTCAAAAACACGGTTTGAAATCGCTGGTGTTTCTGACGTCACAAACGACCTTGTAACCAATCAGATCAACGTGTGATCGTCAACCAGTGGATCTCTGAGCTGAGGGAGTGAGTGGAGGCGGGGCTCATTCACATATTCATAGATCCGTGTAAACTAAATGAGGCAAGGGTGTCGAGTTACATTCAAGCTGTTTTAAGGCATGCAGAATTTTTTAAATATGTGATTTTGCTGATCAAAGTTGAGTTTTAAGGAATAAAATGATTGACTACATGGAGATTTTAAAACAAAGAAATAAATCTGCCAATGGGGTCAGAAAAATAAACTTAATTCAAAAGGAAAGCAAGTTTATTTATCTGACCACATTGGCAGATATACTTTATTGTTTTCAGCAAAAACCCACTTAATTTTGATACTGTATTCTTTAAGGGGTCATATAATGCCATTTTTGTACAAACTAGTATGATTCTTTAGGGTCTAAATTAAAAGTTTGTAATATACTTTAACTAAAAATTCTCATTAGTATTGTAAGAAAACACTTATTTTACCTGGTCAAAAACAGCTCTGTTTTCAGCCGCCGTTTCAGTGCATATGCCTTTAAATGATAATGAGCTTTGCTCACTCCGCCTCTCTGTTCTGTGCGTACACCGTTTGTAACACAATAACCATAACGCGTTGTTCAGTATAAACGTGGGATTATGAATTATATTGAGAACATCATACATAGAAAACATGCCGTAATGTACCCTGAGTGTAAACCTTAGACGCATTCATTGTGAAGCGTGCAGCTAGCGATTTGCAAAGATTAATATAAATATTAATATAAAGTTTAATAAAACGTTACACTCACTTCAGTTGTTCTAGAGGTTCAGCAGAAACACGAATAGCTGGTACCGATCCTTTTTTCATGAGCAGCTTCTTAGCAAATCCAGCTTTATACTGACCCTCGTTTATAAAGCAGTCTGCTGAGAAATGATTCGCGCAAACATGAGAGCATTGACGTTGCTCGTGGGGAATATTCCCTTCGAAAACAAACTCAGCCACTGCGTCTTCAGCGGTTCGGATTTAGGAACATTAAAATGACTGTGTTCGTTATTACACCCGAGAACAGAACACCACAATCGCTTAGACGCCATTCTGCTCATAGACAGTGCTCCAGCAATCAACAATGACCGCGCCGGTCCGCGCAGACTATGATTGACAGCTCGCTCACGAGCGAGGGCGGGTCTGTGTTGAAACGCTGCTGTCAATCAACAATCGTGGGAGGGGCTTCCGAGCGTGTGACGTCACAAAACCGAACGGCTCAATTTGAGGCAGGGGAAAACATATCAGGAGATTAAAACAAAAACACTGGATGGATTTTTATCATTTTATGATGTTTGTGTACAGACACTGCCAACACACATTTCAGTACAATCAACTTGTAAAAGTGCATGTACCATTATATGACCCCTTTAACATCTTAGGGCATTTGCATTTGCTTCTCAAGTAAATGTATCTTGATTTAAGAACGTACTGGAAAACAAGACAAAAATACTGAGTTAGGATATTCAAACATTGCAGTGTTGTGTTAACAAATTAAATGGGTTGCTCTTGCGAATCCCATTTCAATATGACTTTATTCACCAATGCTTTAAATACAGTTGTCAGCTCAAATGGTCCTTGCGCGCCCTTTGCTAAACGAGTGTTCTGGTCAGCCATGTGATTTGTGACGGAAGTGTGTGTCACCATCAGACAGCTTTAATGTGACAGAGAGGTGCAAGATCAACAGAACCGCCACTTTCTCACTCCACACGTCACTTTCCGCATCGCCGGCCAGCATCAACGTCAAGCGTGAGCAGCAGTGCAGCTGCAAATCGTTTCTAATGCCTTTAAAAGAGGACACACAGCACCACGAGGAAAGACGAGTGTGTTTACGCCGACCGCCTTTAAGTGCTTTTATAATTACGTGTCCAAATGTCATCTCAGAGCGATGGTGCATGGAGTCGAGGTGGAGGGTGACTTCCGGGACAAATGAAAAATCATTTGTCTCAGTTAGACGGCAATAAGAGAAGCGTTGCAAGTCTCTTGCTTTTCAGATTTTTTGAGAAGTCCTCCAGTAATAATCTCACATGTGAATTTCAGAAGTCGATCTCAACCTTATTTTAATTTGAGATCTCAAATATGAACATTTTTAATCAAATTATTCCAAGACCAAATGATCTGATTATTTTTATAGCTCTGTACTCTTACTGTACATCAATCACAGCCTCATTTGTGTGTATCAGGGTTGTTATCGTTAACTAAAACTAAAATTAAAACCATTAAAAAAATGCATTAATTGAAATAAAATAAACAATAAATGAAATAAAATAAATTTTAAAAATGTATTTTATTTCAGTTGTTTTTCCAAGGCAACATTTCTCATTCAAGTAAAGAAATAACTAAAATTAAATAAACAAAAACTTAATAAAAACTTTCATTTGTTAACATGAACTAAGAATGAACAATTAATCTTAGTTAATGTTAGTTTCAACATTTACTAATACTTTTTAAAAATGTAAATGGTATTTGTTAACGTTAGTTAATGGACTGTGAACTAACACAAACATTTAACTAACATTAAAAAAGATTAATACATGTTTTACAAATATATTGCTCATAGTTAATTAATATATTAACTAATATCAACAAATGTGACCTTATAGTAAAGTATTACCATAATAACTATGTAGACATTTAAAAAAATTACTTAAAGGTGCAGTGTGTAATATTTAGGAGGATCTGTTGACAGAAATGCCATAACTATGTTTTCAGTGGTGTATAAAGACCTTACTTAATGAACCGTTGTGTGTTTATTAGCTTAGAATGAGCATTTCTCTCTACACACACCGCGGGTCGCCTTACATCGACATGTTTCTACGGTGGCCCTGAACGGACAAACGCGTTTCGTCACTATGTTGTTCTTCGTGTAAAGAAGCTGCTAAAGTCAGCGAATAAAACACTGACACAATGATGAACAAGTAACAACAATATTCGCAATAACATATCGTTTTACTGAATAATTAAGTAATCTTTGTTAAGAAACCTGGCTACTCTCTGCTGTCTCGGACGACGACATCACTTCCTGTCGACCACCATAACTTCTGTTGGTTGTATTTCGCAACCTCACCACTAGATGTCGTTAAAAAATCACACACTGTACCTTTAAAATAAAATGAAAACAGAATAACAAAATAGCAATAGTATAGCAGATGCTAAAATAAGACTGGTGTGTATTTCTATTCCTTAAAAGGGATTTTAGGAGCTAAAGTTGATATTTAAATAATTGGAGAACTCCATTAAGACTCCTGAGCTTTGAAAAAGCAACCTCTGACTGAGCAATAAAAGCCTTAATGGCTTTCCGTCTGTTTTTTATTGTTCATTCTGTATCTTTTAATGTCTGGTACATTGAAACACCTAGAGCGCATCAGCAATGAATTTAGCATTATAACCACTGTTCCTTAATCAGCTCTCTGGCAGCGCTGTAATCGGCGCGCTGTGATTGGCTGATTCTTGTAAAGGGCACAACCAGGCAGTGGTTGACAACATGCCCTTTTGACGAAAGCTGGGTTATTCAGAGGTTTGCGTTCATCCGTACATAGGCATGTCATGTAGCATCTGTCTGTCAGATAGACGTCAGCGCCCTTTTATCCACACGCACACACTTCTGCTGACCTCAGAGCAGTACATTAGCCGTGGTGAGGAGTCCCACATGTTTGATCGCATCCTGATAGCTCCTGATTCAATCAATCTGATCTTATTAACAGTAATAGAAGAAGATCTTACCAGTAGTGGTTTGAAATGTTCAGAGATCAAAAGAAGGAAACACAGCATCTGCTTTTCAAACGCACTTATCAAACTAACGCTCTTCCTGTATCTTTTTAATAGGAAATGATTATGGTGTTTTTTCGCAAAAACGTACGCAAAATGACACTTGCCATGATCATCTTAGTCGGGTAAATCTCACTGAAACATGTCCAGGTTCACATTTTACCTCAAAGCAAAAATGGAAAATAATGTGTGTGTGATTTTATATATATACACACACATTGTTTTCCATTTTTGCTTTGAGGTAAAATGTGACCTGGACATCAGCACTTATATATTTATTATATTATGTAATGACTTTCACTGCCTCAATTTACTATAATAATGATAATTAAGTTAAAGCAGTAAAATCTATGCTATATAAATATATGCTTAAAAAATTAGGCAGCATCAAAATATATATATATTTTTAAAGAAATTATGCTGTTCTTTTGCATAAACGAATGCAAAATGACACTTGTGATCATTTTAGTCAGTAAATCTCATGTCACATTTGACCTCGCAATTAAAAAAAGTATTTTTATTTTATTTTTTACATAAAGAAAATTAAACCTACTGTATGTTTAGGATCATGTAGTTTTTTTTAAATGTAGATTTCTTTCTTTCTTTCGACTATTTCTTTCTTTAAGCTTATTTAATATTATTTCACATACCCCTGCATTACATTACTGTAATGTGCATGTCTGGATGAATTTCTTTGGATATTTTTTTATAGTGAGTCTCATTACAGCGAAATTGACTATAATATAGCCTAATTTTTATTTAAAAATAAAATAAATTAAAGCAGAATAAATTAAAATAAATATATATTAAAATAATTAAAATAATATAAATTAAAATAAATTAATACAACCTATTGTGTATAAATAATGCTCTTATAAATAGGCAGCAGAGATAATTTTTTATATTCATATAGTTTGATTTTTGGTGGAGTATAGTTTTTGACAGGTTTCGTGAGATTCACCCGGTCACATGACCTCATTTGTCGACCCGTTGTGGTTGAAACTTCGCCAGCTCCTGAGGGCAGCATGGAATAACAATGCCAATACTTTCACAGAGTGCTTCTGTGAGATATTGAGAGATATGTTTGCATGCCAGGCTGTGTCATTCTTTCTCTGCTGTAGTGTAATGGTGGCAGTGTGGACATGTGTGTGCATCGCCTCTGGTGGTGGCAGAGATTGTTTCGCCTCTGTTGCAGTGCATTAGACTCAGACGCTGACGGGTTTCTGGTTGACACACTTGGAAAGGCTTCTTGTGTACGAGCTGCAGTAATGGGGATGCTGAAGCCACAGAGTCGAATGGCCTGTCAAAGACAACCCGGCTAGATCTGACTGTGTACCCTTCACCCATCCCTGCCACTTACAATATCAGTGAGACTCTCCTACCGCCGACCCATTTTAACAACCTCCAGCACTGTTTTCTTACACTCAGTGCTGTCCTGTTATGCCTGAAAAAACTATATTCTCATTTTAGAGGACACCTAGACTTCTGATTTCTGAAGACAATCTGAGAGATGCTTTTTCCACTGCAAAACTGTTTGCTATGTCATCCTGGGTGGTTTCTAGGGTGTTCTGAGTAATTGCTAAGCTGTTGCTAGGGTGACTTAAGTGGTTGCTAGGTGGTTAATATAGGGTTAAGTGGTTGCCCCTCCAAAATTTTGCAACCAGTTGTAGTTTTGCAGTTGCAAGGATATTCTGTTGGTAGGGCTGGGCGATAAATCGATTTTATCGATTAACTCGAATGTGTAGTTTACGCGAGTTTACGCCGATTTTTTTGAATGAAAATTGGTTTTCTCTTTAACAACCGCCGACGCGCCAATCTGGGCTCCCGTAGTTCCGATCGGGCTCAGCGCTTGCCATGATAGAGATACACAAACAACATGGCAAATGAACAAGACCGCGGCAGCAGAAGCACACCCGCCGAAAACATTTACAAACTGAATCTGCAGGGCCGCCAACTCTCACGAGTTCACTGTGAGAGACGCAATTGTCACTTTTTACACGCTCTCACGCACACATCCATTTTCTAACGCAGAGAAACATCGCGCAGAAAAGATCAAGAGGACACTGACACCGACAGACTAGACAGAGCAGGTTACTATTGATATGAAACAGATTCTCAGCTCTCAGATTCGGTCAATTTTAATACGAAATTCAAACAATAAACACAGACAGTTTTGGCGCTTGTCAATGTGACGTGAAAGATCGCTGACAGATCTCAGTTCAAGCGGCACATGAACCGATCATCTGTTACTCTTTACTAAGTACTAATTTACCCAAATGTAGCTAATAAAATCGATCAATCAGTGTTTTTCAACCGCGGAAAGATGTCCATAAAACAGCTGGAGAACAACATATGTCACGTAACGTTACATTTACCTCAGGATGCCTTTTAATGACCCATAGCACACATGTTAGTTGGACTTAAAATAATTGCTATAGAGAGGAGTATTTAGCTAAATATGATAACTATATTACACATTTATTATATTTTACCTTTATCATTAAAATATTATAACGTTGTTTGTTATTATAAAAAACGCATTGTTTAATTTGAGTTAGTTTTAACCTTTAATAATAATAGCTGACAGGGCTCTCTGTATGTTCACAGCAGTAGGTGATTTATTTTTGGAGAACAATTAACATAACACATTAACGTATCTACTGTACCTAATATTTATCCAAAGGAATTGATATTGAATCAATATCAGAAGCAAAATCACAAAATTTGAAATTTGTGTTAAGCAATAATAAAAACAGTAGCATACCAGTCTTTTTGTACCATGTAAACATTGTGTTTATAGTTAATAAACTTGATACAATTATGTTTAGTTACCAAATAATTTGACAATCACAATAAACTTATTGTGATGCAAGTTTTTTTTTTTTACACATCCCCCCAATCCACCCATTTTATGTTATGTTACATTTACACTATTTACAAAGACTGGGCCTGCCCTCTTGTCTTTTTGGCTTGTTGTTTCTGATTACACTTTAATCCAGATAATATCCCAGAAGGGAATATCAAAACAAAATAAAGTTAAAACTTGTTTTGAACAATTTTTTTTGTCATCTGCAGATTGATTTTAAGTAGGGAGAGAAAAAAAATCGATTTAAATCGTAAATCGGATTTTTTGTGAAAAAAAATCGGGGATTTTTTTTTTAGGCCAGATCGCCCAGCCCTATCTGTTGGTTTCTATGCTATTCTGAGTGGTTGCTAGGATGTTTTGGGTGGTTGCTATGTGGTTACTAGGGTGTCCATGTGGTTGCTAGGGTGTTTTAAGTGGTCAAGTTACCTTCATTTATATAGCGCTTTTAAGAATATAGATTCTTTCAAAGCAGCTTTACAGTGATAACAGGAGATTAAAGTAACAGAGATTGTTCTGGCTTTACAGCAGCTCTAGAATAAAGTTATTGTCCAGCTAAAGTTAGTTTTGATTGATTCACTTCCGTCGCAAAGATCATTAGTTATTAACTTAGGGGCCGATTACACGACACCATTCTAACAGAAGACCCTTAATGTGTTTTGGCCTGTTCATTTGCATAACAGCAGTGTTTGGTGCTCGAGAACGCAAACCTTGAAACAGGTTCCAAGATGCAAGCGTTGGAATTATTATTTTTTAAATCTCTGCACAAACTAAAAAAAAAAAAAAAAAAAACGACGCTGACGGCGTGCATATGCGCATTACGTGTTTAGTCTATAGGTATGCGCGTTTGAATATATATGTGCGCAGGCATGTAGAGTTACTTTTCAAATTGACTTCAACAAATGACTTGTCTGGCCTTAAAAATGTATAAATGTATTTCATCCCTTCCGCATAGCCATGTGAACTGGCATTATTTTGGTAAAGGTAAAGGGAAGGAGGCCTTCACATGGGAGAGACTAGTTGTTTTCCACTGCAAAACGTGCAGCCAGTTGTAGTTATGCAGTTGCAAGAGTGTTCTTTCGTTCCATATGCTAATCTGAGTGGTTGCTATGGTGTTTTGGGTGGTCGCTAGGTGGTCGCTAGGTGGTTACTAGGGTGATCAAGTGGTTGCTAGGGTTATTTTTAGTGGTCGCCCCTGTAAAATTTGCAGCCAGTTGTAATTTTGCAGTTGCAAGAGTGTTCTTTCGTTCCTATGCTATTCTGAGTGGTTGTTATGGTGTTTTGGGTGGTTGCTAGGTGGTTACTAGGGTTTTTCTTATTAGTCCATTTCAAAAGAACCTATGACCGAGCCTCTCTATATCACTAGCTATGACTGTAAATCTGATTTATTTCCCCCCATCATTTATATTGTCCACCAGGCAAAGATTGCGCTTAGAAAGGCATCAGTGCATCTCTCTTTTTGAAGAAACCCACATATGAACAATAATAGTAGTAGTAAAGCTTGCCTTTGCAAACACCACTCATTATTATTATTATTATTATTAGTAGTATTATATAGACTTCAGGAGACTTTATGAAAAAATAATCTAATTATCCTCGGGGCTTTTTATTTGATTGCACCAGACAGCATGCAATCTTTCCTGTTGTTTCTCTGAATGGAGTTGCTTATTAAAGGATGACCCAAGTGCCGCAGAGCAGCAGAAAAACAAACAATAAAACGTCCCCAAGGAGAAACTCTTCTCTACACGGACTTTCAAAAGAAGATGAGCTTGACCTACTTAAGAACACTCATAAATTCAGCTTAGCGAGAATGACCCGGCTCACAGCAACAATAAACACCAGGCGTGGAGCAGGTGCACCAATGCTTTCATTTTGTTTTCTTCAATTATGCCCTACACCTTATTCATACATTTGTGTGTGGCTTGCAGTTTTAAGCCAATTACACCAATGGTCCAGTGCTGGAGGACAAAGACTATTGAGCCGCGGCCACACATTTAGCACGGATAATCCTTCTTTTCATTGTGTTGTGTTACTAACGAACCCTTGAGAGCTGAGTCTTAATAGGCAGCTAATGTCTGTACGACACACACAGCCACGCGCGCTTGTGAACGCTGCATGTTTGGGCGGTAAACAACAACCAATTATTGTGTATCTACTCAGGAAAAAAAGGTACAGAAGCTGTCACTGTGGTGGTACCTTTTCAAAAGGTACACCTTTGTACCTAAAGAGTGCATATTAGTCCCTCAAAGGTAAATATTGGTACCTAAAGACAAGAGTGCATATTAGTCCCTCAAAGGTAAATATTGGTACCAAAAGTGTACATATTAGTTAGAATTGGCAAAAATGTGACATTCAATAGTGTTGCGATATTTGGGCCACGATTCAATATTATTGCGATTCTTAACATATTGCGATACAGCAAGCATTGCGATTCGATTCTGCGATATATTGCGATTCATGTCCCCCATATTATTCAAAGGGATTACAAAAAATGAGAAAAATAAGACTCACTTCAAATGTCACATTTAATTCTGTGAACATTATCTTCTACAGATTAACTGAAGTGCAAAATCTTAGGAGGATAGTGCAAAAACTTTGTCCTTGAGCATTCAGGACCTTTAACATAACTTAACTTAAGCACATGACTTAAACTGATTTGAATAGAACAGAGTAACATAAAGCGGACATAATAGAGTAACATAAACCTGAGAATAATCATATAAATAATGTCAAGGTCTTTACTACACGCTTTTTGATGAAAACCAAAATTTACCCACACTTTCGATTTGAAAGAAGACGTCGTGTTCAATCGGTTGTGAAGGTGACACCATTTTCATTTAAATTTGTTGTTGAATACACGACAACAAAGGACCGTGACAAGCGCCACCTTGTGGATGTAATACGCAAGTGTAAATTATCAGAGTAAACTAATGAAAAAAACCCAAAACTAAAACAGATAATTTTATAATTAAATATTGCATAACTTTGCGCTACTGTATCGATATAATTGCGTGCGCAAAATATCGCGATATTTTGGTCTATATTTGGTCATTTAGACATTTAGGATTGGGCATTTAGGGATTTAGAACTGGGAATTTGGTATTTAGGATTGGGCATTTGAGGATTGAGGATTGAGGAGTGTATGCAAATAAGGAGCAGGGCTCCAGACTAACTTTTTGCCTTGGTTGCACTGGTGCGCCTAACTTTTTTATTTAGGTGCACCAGCACAAAATTTAGGTGCACACTAAAATTTACACTGATCTCGCGTCGCATTTAACGCCACAATTTCAAGGTCACCTTTTTATCACGCTCCATATACATTCATATATATTATGTAAATGCTTTTAAACAAGAATAAGAATAATAAGGTGTAGTTTTTTTTTAAGCACAATTATTCTGTATATAAAAATATAAATCTTTAAAAAAAAAAAAACATTTAAAGTGCTGTTTTTACATTGTTCAAGTTAGGGCAGGGTATTGACACACATTTCACATTTCTATTCAATATTGATTATTTTGGATTGCAGCCTATGATGCTTCATTAGCCTACTATAATATTGAAGGTGATTTGTACACAAACACTTAAATTCCACTTTTATTTATTTTTATAATAATAAAGTTATATGAAATATAAACATTTAAATGGTGGCTGCATAAAAACTTGCCAGATTTTTTTAAACAACATGCATTAAATATGAAAAAACATTAAAAATTATAATGACATACATTTTTAAAAGTTTCTTCGTCTGTTTTCTTGCGTTTATTTAGCTGATGCTGCTGATTGCCGTAACTGATTCTCTGGTGCTCACGTCGCAATTTATTTCAATCACACAGCACGGAGCATTTTAGTCCTACAGGAATATTTGAACCACAGCAAATCAGAGGCAAAGACCCGCCCAATCTCTATCTCTGATTGGCTTAGACCACGATATTATCCAACCATGCATGCAAGGAGAACAAAAGACTTGTTTGTGGAGAGGCAGCGGATGCGATCATGTGAGAACGTTAGGTGCACTGGTGCGACCTAGGAACATTTTTGTCGCACCCAAATTGGTCGCACTCTAGAGCCCTGCGGAGGCGTTGCCCAAATACTGGAGGCTGGGTTTGAAATGACTGGTGCGCAGAGGCACCTTATGGACAGCAGAGAACGCTCCCAGTGCTAAAGAGCACACTGTAATGAAACCAAACAGAGCGAGTGAGCAGGGCTGGAGCGAGGACTGTACTTTATAATGTGATAACTTCAACTTAATGACAGCGTTGTAACATGTTGGGCGCGAGTCGGGGTTGCGTTTAGACTAACACGTTCGGTGTTGGTAAAATGGACGAGGGAAAGGTGTTGGTCGAGGAAGAAGCCTCTCCACCGTTACTGGAAGCCTTTTCTTTGTCCAAAACGTCCAGCGCCTGTCTCAACAAAGATGCTAGCTCTGGCTTTGCCATTGTTAATATGGCAGCCAACGTGGATGGCAGAGCACAACAACTTTCACTTTGAAGAGGACGCTCTGCCAGTGTGCTCCTTAGCACTGGGAGCGCCCTCTGCTGTCCATAAGGTGCCTCTGTGCACCAGCCATTTCAGTATTTAGGCCACGCCTCCTTATTTGCATACACTCCTCAATCCTCAAATGCCCAATCCTAAATACCAAATTCCCAGTCCTAAATCCCTTAATCCCCAATCCTAAATCCTAAATGGCTAAATGACCAAATGCCCAATCCTGAATACCAAATTCATTTTCGACTTAGACTTTTAGTTTCAAATTTAGACTTTTAGTTTCCGTTTAAGACTTTTAGTTTTAGACTTTTAGTTTTCAATCTGACCCAATAATCCCTCCATAGGGTACTGTCCCAGTGACAGCTTTTGTACCTGTTTTTCTGAGAGTGTAAGGTGATTTATTGTTCACCACAGTTGGATCTATAAACAGCAGATGAGAGCGGCATCTGTATCTATTATCTTTACAGCGTTATCAGATTCACTCGTACAGTATTGTTCAGGCTGGTTTGTTAACTGATTTGTTTATTAGCCATTGCTAATGATGAATTATTGTGTCATGAGAGCATGTAATATGATGTTATCTTGCATCCAGCATTGGCAGATGCTTCGCCATGGTTGAAGCACATTGGTTATCAACTGGAGTTTGGATAATGGAGAAAAGATTTTCCAAGATAATGTTTTACTTGTCATTTTTCCAAGGTCTTATAAATAAAGGTTGTTCAAGGGTTCTACGGTTCTGGGAAATAACTTTTTATTTTTTTTATTGGATCATGATTGAGCTGTTTGATTCTTTGAAGAAGTTTATAAAAAATTTGATTTGTCAAATTTTAGGTAAACTCAAGGTTTTTGTTAAAGCTTAGGTAAAGCCAATATGAAATAAGCGTTTGCTTTCTTAAAACACATTCTTGATTTTTATTGTGAATAATTGATCTGTGCAGAAAAAACATTTGTCTACATAATCTTTTATCAAAAGACAATGTTTCCATTTCCGAAATGACCTTTTTCCGGAGAATCTGCTGCGAACCACCAAGTTTTCATGATCCAATCATTTCCTGATGGACATAATCAACTTTCATTCTTTCTACCTGTCCAACTTTTTCCTGAACGTGGAAGTCTCGCTCGACTCATAGCAGAATTAAGACCCGTTCACACCAAGGATTATAACGATAAAGATAAAGATATAGTTCTCAATATTAACGAATAGCAGAGTTCACACCATAACGATAATGATATAGAGAAATGATATCGTTGGGATCACTTTCAGAACGATTTTTCATGCGTTCATGTCAATGCAAGGCAAATGGCGCTTATACAGACGTTATTTTCTGATTTTCTGGTGCTCTAAACACGCACTGTCCAGGAATTTCCTCAGTTTATTTGCGGTTGTTGTGGCAGCAATGTTAAAAAAGTTTCTGTTGAATTCACTCTTTTTACCCCTTTTTAACAATTGGGTCCCTATGGAGACTGGAAAAGGACAGCATCCAAACGGAAGTTAGAATCTGATATTTTTTCATATTATGACAGTAAAATGGTTTAGAATGTCATTTCATGTTGTAAAAAGTGAAGCCATCCTGGGTTTTACAAAGTGCCTGAATGTTTTCTAAACTCACAGAGGTTCCTGTTGGAATCAGGAAATAAAAGGCTATCAAACCCTCTTTGGAAAGTTATTTTCTAGAGTGAGAGTGACGCACCAAGGCTCTGTCTATTTCAAAGGACTAAAAATGTACTTTTTGCCATTTTCAGATCCGCTGAAAGGCGTCTTCATCCTAATGGAACAATTGAACATGGTGTAACCTTGAGCAGTAACATAATAAATAAAGAAATAAACACGACTGCAAGCAAGCATCATGTACATGCTGTTTATCTTTCACTCTTCATGCATCATTAGTCGTTAACATTATTCAAACGATTAACCACATAATTGAAAATAATAGCCTCTGGCTAATGCAGTAACGATCCGCAAGTTTCACACTCAGATCAGACTCACCATTTCAATCTGTAGGGATCATTTACCATTTATTATTCCTATTCCGATCTCATGAGGATCCAGGTGAAATGGAGATGTTCTCCACAGCAGCAGGGAAATACCCTCTGCATTTAATAAAGGCCTCTGCATGTGATAGTGCTACTCATATGCAGATTATTTTCTCATTTATTTCTATGCTGCTGATTTAATAAACCAGTAAGCCTCTGCTTCACGTTGTGTGTAACAGTACGAGTGGCTTATTGCTTCTACACTGCAAAAAAATGAGTTTCTTCCTCAGTATTTTTTTTTCTTGTTTTTCAGTACAAATAAACATTCTTTGATCAAGACACATTTACTTGAGAAGCAATTTGACTTAGGATGTTAGATCTTGTTTTCTGAAAAAATAATGTGAGTTTACACTTAAAGGGGTCATATAATGCCATTTTTGTACAAGCTAATATAATTCTTTAGGGTCTAAATTAAAAGTTTGTAATATACTTTAATTAAAAATTCTCATTAGTATTGTAAGAAAACACTTATTTTACCTGGTCAAAAACAGCTCTGTTTTCAGCACGCCGTTTCAGTGCATATGACTTTAAATGATAATGAGCTTTGCTCACTCCGCCTCTCTGTTCTGTGCGTACACCGTTTGTAACACAATAACCATAACGCGTAGTTCATTATAAACGTGGGATTATGAATTATATTGAGAACTTCATACATAGAAAACGTGCCGTAATGTACCCTGAGTGTAAACCTTAGACGCATTCATCGTGAAGCGTGCAGCTAGCGATTTGCAAAGATTAATATAAATATTAATATAAAGTTTAATAAAACGTTACACTCACTTCAGTTCTTCTGGAGGTTCAGCAGGAACACGAATAGCTGGTACCGATCCTTTTTTCATGAGCAGCTTCTTAGCAAAACCAGCTCATACTGACCCTCGTTTATAAAGCAGTCTGGTGTGTGAAATGATTTGCGCAAACATGAGAGCATTGACGTTGCTCGTGGGGAATATTCCCTTCGAAAACAAACTCAGCCACTGCGTCTTCAGCGGTTCGGATTTAGGAACATCAAAATGACTGTGTTCGTTATTACACCCAAGATTCCCCATATGTATATATGTACGACGTCAAATCGATTAATTGCATCTAACAAAAATTGTAAATGTATAATGTGTGTGTGTGTGTGTGTATATATATATATAAATAAAGCAAGACTTATATTTTCCTCATGGAAATGCATCTTGATTAAAGAATGTCTAGATATTTGTACTGGAAAACAAGACATAAATAGTGATTTGGAAACTCATTTTCTATAGTATATTAAATGAGGGCAACAGCAATACATTATAAAAAAAAATCACAGATCTTTTTAAATAAAAAGTTAACTATCTCAACTGTAGATTTGTTGACTCATTAATATAGAATCACCAGTATATGACTGAGATGATGGCTCATCCAGTCAGATTGTTTTTATTATCATAAATTGAAGCTCTTGTGCAGCTGTGCGACCTGAAGTGACATTTTCATCTTGCAAGTCATTCCTCACCTTCAGTTGTTGCTCTGGGTTTCAAATGAATCCTTAAATCTTTTCCACATCACGTTGAATTGAATGGTTGCAACATTTATCCGCTGTACAGCAGCCACAGACCTCATAAAGCCCTCAGCTACACATTTACATCGCCAGCGCTCGCAGCGATACGCACGTACATCACTCTTCCTTCTCTCATTCCTTCTTTACGCCACTCTCGTTTGCTCGTTCACTTTATGCAGGCTGTTTATCTGAACTTTCTTCCTGAAACACAGCTTGATTATTCAGCCTCGTCTGATTGCTGATTCTTTCAGAAAACATTTTGCCCCTTTTCCCAGCATGCAATAGCTGTCATTTCAGCGTCTAGGTTAACTATAGACTCGATAGAGCCGGCTATGAGGAACACACTTCTAGACAAAATAACCTTTGGTTCGATTGGTTACATGTTGTTTTTGCCGAAATAACTTGCGAGATGTACGATATTCCATCATGTAACCAAAGTCAACAGTGATGGTTTCATTTCTTCACTCATTTCATTTCTTTATCTAATTGATGACTAGTCTATTCTTGGGCGATGGTTTAAACGTCTATTCAATTTTCGCTGACAGCCCAAATTCTTCCTCGTTTTAGCCTAGACGTCTGGACTGTGTTTGGACGCTGGGTAGCCTGAGGTGACCCTGAATTATTCCTTTAAGTGAGTTAAAGGGTTTATTGTTACCCTGTTTATCTCATTGCCCTCAATGTTTGGACTGAACATTAATTGTATAACGCTATAGTCTTACTGTTTGTTAACAGTGGACTTTATTTTTGTAACTAGTTTTATTGCGCCTTATTAGGCGAACATTTTATAATTGGTTGAAAGATTAGATATGTTGCCTTGGCAAATAACTAAAATAAAGTTAAATTACTAAAAGTTTAGTTTTAATTTTTTTGTAATATTTAACAATAAAAACACTGTTGTTTAGTACAAATGTTGTGGGATAACTTGCACAAATTCAAAGTTTGCATAAAACTGATCTTGCGATAGTCTTTTCTTCGCTATTGTGACGTATAACCTGGTGAAACGGCTTCTGGAAAAAATATATTTGATTTCATCCTTGGGAATTGATTGTATCGTAGTTGGGCGTTGCTAACTAGGCCTGTTGTGTTTTTGTTGATCAGATCACAAGTAGACGAGAGACACATTCCCGTTTACACCTGGTGTTTTAATCCGTCTCTTTTGTCCACTTTCAACCATTCTGTCCTGATTTCTTCCAGGGGAGGGTCTATGTAAAATAAATGTATGGGCTTTTTCAGATCTTTAGATCTAATGGATAAAATAAGCTCACGCAATTAACATATGAACGCGACCAGAGACGACGGAAAAACACACGGAGAGCAACAGCTTTAGTTTCTGCTCTGACAGCCGAGCGAAATCAGGAATGGAGAGAGAACATTGTGCTTGGTACATTTTTCATCTTCAAACCAAACTCGGGTCTTCAGCCGATAAAGTTTAAATCCCATCTGGCTAGAGCTCTTCTCATAATGTTCACTCATTAAGACAGTAGACGGAGAGTAGACGGTCTTTTGTGGCTGTTTGAACACATTCGACGTTTACACTACGAAATGATGAGATTTTCGCGATTACACTACGAAATGATGAGATATTTCGCGTTTACACTACGAAATGATGAGATATTTCGCGTTTACACTACGAAATGATGAGATATTTCGCGCATACACTACGAAATGATGAGATATTTCGCGTTTACACTACGAAATGATGAGATATTTCGCGTTTACACTACGAAATGATGAGATATTTCGCATTTACACTACGAAATGATGAGATATTTCGCGTTTACACTACGAAATGAGCGTTTACACTACGAAAGCAATCCGATCGAATGTGTTTTAAACTGCCTCTGGAAGTGGTGGAAAGTGGACAAGCTCAAAACCTTTTACACCTGTATTTATTTAGCGTCATCCACTTGTGACCCGATCGACCGAAACGCATCTTAATACCAGGTGTAAACAGGGCCTAAATGGAGAGTGTCATTTGTGGAGTATATTTAGTCTCACCATCCGCCGAGACGCACGTCAGAAAGGAACAGATGGCTTTTTGAGGGGGAGGGGAGGTTAAAGTTTTGCACATGAATGAAAAATAATGATGTGTGCACGGATACATCATTTATAAGAAACACCGTTATATTCTGTAATGGTCAATTTAGATGTGATGGTGACTTTAGTGTTTATTGTTCAAAGCATGAACTGCAGGTATGAGCAATAGTAGTGCAAATTCCACTAATGAATCCGTGAGAACAGAGAAATCCCCTGAGCTATGAAAAAGCAATAGACTTTATGAATCACGAGCCACGACCTTGGATGGGGCGAACATGCGTTCTGCTGTTGTGGATTCACAGCTTCATGCTTTACTGAGATGTGAGATTGTGAGGATTGAGAGCTTTAGCAAATCTTTCTCTTGGTTCACACACACACATTCCACTGACCATTACGACTCTATTAACTTCAGTGCTTTACAGGAGCCATATTTCACACTCTTGTAGTATTTTCCTTTTCCATTACACGCTTAGAATTAAAGTTGTGTTGTGATCTCTGTATTGATTGGTTACCATACTGTTATTGGCTGCTAAATACTGCATAGCTGACGATGTGTAAATGTGAGTTGTTGTCTATAAACTTTTTCCCCGCCAGCAAAACTTTTATGCCCCCTAGAATATTTTGTTGCATGAATATCTGAACATGCAATATATAAAAAGAAAGAACAAACCCTCTGCTTTTAAACAAACAAGCAAAAAAAACAATAACATTTAATTCTAGTATAAAGGGTGGTGGTGGTGCAGTGGATAAGACACATGCCTTTGGTGTGAGAGACCCGGGTTTGAATCCACTGTGAGACACAAATGAGCAAGACACTTAACCCCTAGTTGCTCCAGAGGTGTGCGACCTCTGACATATATAGCAATTGTCAGTCGCTTTGGATAAAAGCGTCAGCTAAATGTAAATGTAATGTAAATGTAATGCATTTATCAACACATGAATGTAAGTTTAATTAAAAAAAAGCAACATTTTAAAGAAAAAGCTGAGAAAAACGCGTTTTTGTCGAAGACTACGTCCGAATCGGATTCAGAGCGATGATCAAAACACAGATGGAGTAGATCGAGTTTCACAGTCGTTCCCTCTTCATGGATTCAACATTTCATTCAGTTACATTAGGCAGTTTTGATTTATGCTGTTTGATGTTTGATAATCGTGTTATTTTACATGTGCATCAGCGATGCTTCTATCGCTTGTTTCTGCTTCTTCTTATCCTGTCTTTAAGAAGATGCGTAATAGCGCCCCCTACCGTATAACAGTGAAAACATGGATTGCCAGAAAATGATGTTAAAAAGTCCCCCTGTAGTCAATCATTTTGTCCCTTAAAACTAATTTTTGATCACCAAAATGACATATTTAAGGGTTTTTTTCCTTGAAAAAAAATTCTTCACGCCTTAAAATATCTTGAATGTAACTCGACACCCTTGCCTCATTTAGTATGCGCGGTTCTATGAATATGCAAATGAGCCCCGCCTCCACTCACTCACTCAGCTCAGAGATCCACTGGTTGACGATCACACGTTGATCTGATTGGTTACAAGGTCGTTTGTGACGTCAGAAACACCAGCGATTTCAAACCGTGTTTTTGAGACTGTCTTTGGTTCACTGCAGTTTTAAGCAGAAAATACTCAGCAATGCTGTCGACTTATGAATTTACACATGGTTTGTCTTAAAGCATATTAAAAACACCACATAGACACATAAACAACATTAAACACTGGATTTTCACCACAGCGGGGATTTAATAGCGGGGATAGAGTTAACGTGGTTATGGTTGCAACATCAATTAATGACCCATTTATTGCTTGCTTTTTTTGTAAACAGTCTGGATGTACTGAGAAGGTAGCATTGCATTATAAATATTAATGTGTCTACATAGCAAGAGCGAATCCTGTTTTCCATGCTATGCCCCCTTTAACACACTTAAACTCTCAAGGGTTATAATATATGCTGAGGTTTCTAAATGAATCATGAATTTCGCATTAGTATGGAGTTTTATTCATGGCACTAATCCATCAGGCCCCAAAGAAAACTTATCACAGTATATGTAGTTCATATTTAAATGGTTGGTGATTGTTTAAGCTATCATTACAAGGCAAGCACAGAAATTACAGTTGTACAGGAGAAATGTTTGTTGTGAAGCTTTATCAGAGATCACTCAGCTCTGTAGCCTCTGTTACACTTGCTTATTTGATGCTATTAACATGTTAATGAGAGTTTGCAGGATCGCTAAAGGGTTGTGCGGTATCTCTTATTCCAGCTGACAGTAGTTTGTGCGTCTTGACTCGCCTCACATGTCTAAAAATATAACCCGACTGTGAAGGCTTAGACGAAGATTTTGCTTCAAACACAGAACCAACAACCTGCCGACGGCACTTGTTGTAGTCATCTCTCCGAAGGTTTGACTGGGATTACAGTTGTGCTTTCTGGGACATGTGGTGTTGAGTATCGAGAGCGACGCTTGTAACTCACTGGGCTTTGGAGCCAATCCTGAGCTAATGGAAAAAGACTCAAGTGTAAAAAGACTTTCTGTCTGACATGGAGGTCTTCAGGTTGATCGTTTTGAAGAAAAAGCATCGCATTCTCGTTTGGCAGAAACAATTATACTCTTTTAGAAATGATTGCTATATTTAATGGGTCTTAAATGGACCGAAAGAGCAATTAGACGATGTTTCTGGAGAATGATGGTGGAAATGGATGCAGAACAAACCTCTAGTGTAAGAATTTATCTACTAAATCAAACGTTTGTGACATGAATGAATCCTCAGATCATGAGTTGGATGTTTATTCACGATTTGATCTGACATTTATTCTCTTATGATATTTGCTGATACCTCAAAACATGCTGTGATACGGTTGGATTAAATCCAGGGGCATGTGATCGATATTAGATTACACTTAATTTTGATGGTTTACTTCAGACATGCTACTTACTTACAGTAACTTTACTCATCATTAGAGTATTTGTAGACTGTTAGGGTTCGGGTAAGTTAATAAGTTGACGCTAGGGCTGTCACTTTTGTGAAAAAATCCTGTTTGATTTTTGAGACATAAGTGTTCATTGAATTGATTGTAAAATTGATTTTCCATCTAAAGACGTTTCCATTTTCAACACCAAATATAGGCAAATCCACGGACACCTAACAGGCATTAGGACGAGCGTAAAGAGGGCGCTTGAGACGCACAAGTCAGCAATATTTCTGATGATTTATTGGCGTGAAGTTTCGTGCACAATGACAAACAGGAGCGCAACATTCAGGGATTGAGATTAACTCCCTCGACCCGCCAAATGCGGGTAAAAATGAACTTTGGCGGGAAACGCTGTCAAATCACGAGCCAGTTTGGCGTGTTTCTGTGTTTACTCACTTTGCTGGGGAAGTTCGTGTAAGACAAATCTGCGTGGATTTAGCGCAAATACGCAACTCGTGATCCTCATGATATATTAAATACAGCGTATCACACAGAATCTGCTCATTTCTGGCTTACTTGAACACACACGTCACTACGCAACAAATAACGGCGCGCTTGTTCACTTGCATTGAAGTAATAGCGAATATTAAAAAGCATTTGGTTAACAGAAAAGACATTGTTATTTTCCAACATCCTACATGTTCTGTGTCCTGTATTGATCTGTCCACCTAAAACACTTTTTTGGTAAAAAAAAAAGGCCGTTAAAATCGATTCCCTATTTTCGTTTTCGATACTTGTGTTGGTTGGTCCGATCGATTGTGCAATCGATTTTTGAACGTAACTATTAAATCAAACGGTAAGAAACCACCTAGCAACAACACAGAACACCTTAGCAACCAAATAGCAATCATCCACAACACCTTAGGATCAAATCTAGTTTTTCCTGCTATGTAAATATCTGCTGCAAATATCATGGTCTAAATTTATACAGATGCAAGACGCCGGTTTGTGACATATTTCTGTCATTAAACATCTCCTTTTGCTTCTTCGTTTGCACTTGACTTTATATATGTGTGTGTGTGTGTGTGAGTGTGTGTGTGTGTGTGTGTTATGAAGAAAGTCACCATTTTATTTTTTTATTTAAGAAGGAAATCTCAGTATTTCACAGCGATCGTCTCCTCTGATGCGGACTCTAATTGCAAAGCCATTATTGTTTTCTTTTACATTTCACCTTTAAATTGGTTATTTGTTCTGGCCATTGCTATTTTAGTTTTATTATAGTTTTAAAAATATTTTATAATAAAAAACTATAAAAAAATGTAATTAATACAATTATAATGTTTATTAATATTTGCTTTTATTTTTATATTTTGAGTTGTTAATTTTAGTTTAATTTTTAGAAATTTCGTTATGTGCTTTTGCCTTTTGTCATTTTATTATTATTATTTATTTATTTTAAATTTTGCTATTTAGGGTTTATTTCAGTTTTAGTTTTTTTTTAAATTATTATTTCCAGTTAAAAAATTGTGACCTTTCTAATTTTTGTTTAGTTTAAATTTTTCAACTAATATTTATATTTTATTTCACCTTAATTTCAATTAACAGTAATGTTTTTAATAGTTTTAGTTAATGATAATAACCCTGGTACCCATTTTAACCCTTTTAAATCATTTTACTGCTTGGAGAAGCAATTTTTAGGGCAAAACATTTTGGTTTCTGTCAAGCAGGAGCTCTGAATGATAAAACATCTTAATGGTCACACATAGACGGCAAAGCAAGACATTTGCATAATTGGATTCCACTTTAACATCATAACATGCTCATTTTGAAGCGCGAGTAAGCGACGTCAGAACACGGTTCTCAAACGTGTCGTGATGCACCGTTTAGCATTCTTCATTTGTGGGGAAGTTCATCCAGCCTGTGATTCTGATTGATTTTTAAAGGTAAACTACATACAGTATAAGCATCAAAGCGTCCTCAGAAAAAATTATGGGGCCCTTAATTGCAATTCAAGTGGGAATCTATAAGTCAGAAACGCCATGGAAGAACTGGAGGTTATTTGTCTTTAGTCAGACGATGTTCTCCGGCTCAGCATTTGATGTAGATATCGAACCGAGTAAAGTGTGTGCGGGTTCAAGTAGTTTTTCTTCTGCCTCCCTCTCTCGGTTTTTAACCTCTACTTCATGAATGTGTGTCTGAGAATGCGATTCCCAAGGGAAAATACAGACTTGAATCGATGATCCTTGAATAACACGAGCACCAGTCATCACACCCAAACACACATGATCTGTTATTAATGGTGCTCATGTCAGACAGATGCTAACATGGTTAATCTTCCGTGAGTAACATCTGTATTATCTGGTGAAGCAGTTAAAGTCAACATGAAATACTTATTCTATACACATTCCTGGTTTTATTGTGCAGGATTTATTGGTTATTCCAAAGCAAAATACATTTTTGGCTGATGTTACCAATCCCTCTTTTTTAGGCCTATTTCTTTTTTATTGCCGCTTATGTAGAGACACCTTTAATCTCCTCAATTACATTTCTAATGGATAAAATCATGCGGTAACACTTTACTTAAAGGGGTGTGCATAAGACTGACATGACACCTTCATAAGCATGACATGACACATGTTATGAATATGAAGGAGGGTTTATGCATGTTTATGACAACTGTCATTAAGTGTCATTCGCTCAATTATGACATTTTTAATGCAAATATGACATTGTTTGAGATGTCTTTATGACAACTTGATGTAAACCAATACATCATAACCTGTCAGTGTCTTTGTCATGACAACTTGACATTACTAAGACAACACAATCTGTCATAAATATGTCATAAACATGACATAGCAGATTAATTATCAAACTTAAGAAACCACTTAGCTTTATGGGTTAAGATTACATTAAACTGTCATGTGGTTGGTTTTGACATTGGCTGTCATGAGGCATTATAACTGTGTCATGAATATTTTTTTTGACCTCAATTACAGTGGTTGTAACTATTTAAAAAAAAAGTGTTTTAGGTGGACAGAGCAATACAGGACACAGAGCATGTAGGATGTTGGAAAATAACAATGTCTTTTCTGTTAACCAAATGCTTTTTAATATTCGCTATTACTTCAATGCAAGTGAACAAGCGCGCCGTTATTTGTTGCGTAGTGACGTGTGTGTTCAAGTAAGCCAGAAATGAGCAGATTCTGTGCGATACGCTGTATTTAAAGGTTCTCTAAGCGATCCTGGGTGACATCACTTCTTGTTGACGTTCGAACTATTGTCAAACAAAACGTCTCAGGTTACTACTGTAACCATAGTTCCCTGAGAAAGGGAACGAGACGATGCGTCACTTGACGCCTTGGGAACGCCCCCAGCGTGAATGCGTCTGAGCATCAATGTCAACTAGTCCAATGGAAAGAATGAGCGTCACGGGCGGGTGACGTCATGACCAGGAAGGGATAAAGGCTCACCCGGTGAAACGCGGCATTAGCTTCAAAAAGTCGAAGCAAGCCGATCACAGGGAAGCAGGAAGTATGGCAGGGTGACGCATCGTCTCGTTCCCTTTCTCAGGGAACTATGGTTACAGTAGTAACCTGAGACGTTCCCTTTCGAGGGAACTCGCGATGCGTCACTTGACGCCTTGGGAACGAGAATACCCAAAACGCCAGAATTCCAAGTACCTGAGTGTCAGTCCTGCCGCATCACAAACGTCTTGGAGAGAAACCCCAAATAACAAGGCTTTAGAGGCCGCCATACCCCTCGTTGAGTGAGCTCTGACCACCAAGGGACACGGATGGTCAGAGTACTCGTATGCAAGTGAAATAGCCTCGACTATCCACTTACTAACCGTCTGTTTAGAAGCAGGAAGACCCTTCTTAGGTGATCCAAAGCAAATAAATAACTGGTCGGACTTCCTCATTGAAGATGTCCGATGAACATAAGTATCCAGTGCTCGCACTGGACACAAGAGGTTCAGCCTTTCCTGGTCCGCAGATGTAAAAGGAGGACAGAAACCTGCAGCACAATAGGCCTCGGAATAATGGTAGGCACCTTTGGAACATATCCATGTTTTGGGTAAGAATGCCTTGGTCATCCCCGGTGCACTCAAGGCAGGTGGGGACCGAAAGGGCCTGAAGGTATGACTCTAATAGGGACGAAATAGCTAGCAGAAAATAGTCTTAAAAGAAAGGAACTTCTCTGAGACCAAATCTAAGGGCTCGAAGGGAGCCCCAGATAGGCCTTCTAGAACTATTGCAAGGTCCCAAGCCAGCACCCTAGTGCAAGTTGCAGGCCTCAGCCTCAAAGTGCCACGAAGGAAACGAGTGATCAGGGGGTCTCGACCCAAAAATGTACTACCCACCAGGGCGTGGAAAGCCGCAATGGCCGCCACGTATACCTTAAGGGTAGAAGGACATAGACCTGATACAAAGCGTTCTTGCAGAAACTCGAATACTGTGTTTACTGAACAGTTAACCGGATCCCACTGACGCTGCTAACACCAAGAAGTGAAAAACTCTCGAAATAGTGAATATAGTTTCCTCGTAGCGGGAGCTCTGGAGCTTAGAATGGTCTCAACAACCTCGGTTGAGAGACCACTCTCTATGAGTTGGGCCCCCTCAGAGGCCAAACCCACAGTTTCCAAATCCCCTGCCGGGGGTGCAATATTGCATCCCCTCCCTGAGACGGAAGGTCTCTCCTGATCGGGACCTCCAAGGGAGGTCCGTCGAGGAGAAAAATTAGGTCCGCAAACCAAATTCAGCTCGGCCAGGGTGGTGCTACTAAATAGGCTTATTCCATCCTGGCGGAATCACTCCAGAACTCCTGGGAGCAGAGCAACAGGGGGAAATGCGTACAGACGTAGCCTCAGCCACGTCTGCACCATAGCAACCAGCCCCGTGGGGACTGGTTGAGTGAGGGATAACCAAAGTGGACAGTGCGTCGTATGCTGAGACGAGAACAAATCCACTTCTGCCTGGCCATAAAACTCCCATATTTGCTCCACCGCCTCGGGGTGGAGTCCCCTGGCCTCAGCCCCTGCCTCGACAGGGTGTCTGCTCCAATATTCTGGCCCCCCTGGAATATACACTGCCCTCAGACAGCGTAATTTCCTGAGGGACCAAAATAATAGGCCACCACCGTGTTGTCTGTGGGTCAAGAACCAGAGTTTCCTCCATATAACCAAGGCGCGGGGATACTGCCGCGTGATCTTGATCGTACGGAGTGGGTTTCCCCTCAGGGAGAACCCTCTGGTCCTGAGCCACCACTGTAAAGGTCTCACGTACAGCAGGTCAAAGGGTATCACATTGAACGCTGCTGCCCTGAGGCCTAACAGTCACTGTTTCAGAACAACACATGATGGCCCCTCAGGTCTGGGAGGAGATGTCTCAACGCATTGAAGACGACCATCATCTCTAGGCAATTCATGTGCCAAGCGAGATGATGACTCCTCCCAAGCCCTGAGCTGAGCGGCCTTCCAATACCGCTCCCCAGCCGGTGAGGGAAGCATCTGTCGAGATAGCAACTCGATGGCAAAGAGCTCCCAACACCGAACCCTGGGTTAAGAACCAGTGTTTCCTCCATATAACCAAGGCACGAAGGCACGGCCGCGTGATCTTGATCATACGAAGTGGGTTTCCCCTCGGGGAGAACCCTCTGGTCCTGCGCCACCACTGCAAAGGTCTCATGTACAGCAGGCCAAAAGGTATCCCGTTGGACGCTACTGCCACAAGACCCAACAGTCTCTCGAACTGTTTTACAGTGCGTGACTGGCCTAGCTTTAGCTCTATGGTGGCTGTCAGGATAGCAGCTACACGAACGGGCAATAGATTGGCCCGCATCGTCACTGAATCCCATACCACACCAAGGAAAGTGGTTCTCTGTACTGGAGAAAGAACACTCTTCTTGGCATTGAGCCTCAACCCCAACATCTGCATATGAGCGAGAACGACACCTCGGTGCCGAACCGCTAACTGTTCTGATTCCGCTAGAATCAGCCAGTCATCTATGCAATTCAGAATGCGTATACACTGCAGCCTGGCGGGGCCAGAGCTGCGTCTATACACTTCGTGAACGTGCGGGGTGATAGAGCTAGACCGAAAGGAAGTGCCTGATACTGGTGTTCTTTGCCCCAAAGAAAACCTCAGGAACCTCCTGTGCTGAGGGAGGATGGAGATATGGAAGTATACGTCTTTTAGATCTATCGTGACAAACCAGTCCTCGGATCTGATTTGAGTCACGATCTGTTTGAGTGTCAGCATCTTGGACTTGAGTTCCAGCACCAAACACTCCAACAGACGAAGATCTAGTATGTGACGCTGCCCTCCATCCTTTTTTGGAACAATGAGATAACGACTGTAAAGACCCGACGCAATGTCGGGTGAGTACACCTGCTCTATAGCTTTCTTTGCTAACAGGGCCTTTACCCCTTGCTCCATTACCAGAGAGATTACCATTACCCATAGAGATATATTTGGCAGAAGCTTCCACGCTGCCAGAAAATCTACCAAGGGAACCAGCCCCTCGAGGCTGGCCTCTGGTGTAATAAAGACAGCCAGTTCGGGGACCTGAAACATACTGGCAGGAACCACCCGAACTGACTGTTTTCGAACCCCCCTCAGAGGGCGCGAGTCCGACGCAACGTCGAGTTGACGCTGCGCCAGAAGCTCGCTGGAGAACGCTGCGCCCCGAAGCACCAAGGGTGGCGGGGTTGGCAGAACGGTCCCCTGAGGGCACAGAGATGGAAAGGGCACCGTATAATGAGGTGTACACCATTCCACCCCGGTTGGGGCTGCCCTCACCGGTCTGACGCCGTGGCGCCAGACCTTTTCTTTTGAGCCGCAGCCTTCTCAGCATGAAGAACGGTCCTCGGATCCGGCTTCTGCTTTGAAGGCTTGGCTGCTGTGTTGTGTATGAGAAACTAGCCGGCTGGAGCTGCTCACGCCCAGCAGCCCCAGTGGGTTGGACATAGCGAGGGAGAGATTATCTTGTATCTTTCTCCATGATTCCCATCAAATTGAGCCAGAGGTGTCTCTCAGTGACCACATTTATTTGGCTGCCATCCCTGAGAGATAAATCTGAGGCCCGACGGAGTTCTCAAACCCCATCGGGCCAAACTCCCTCACTTCTGTCCAAATACCACAGCAGGTCAGCCTGATATGCTTGCAGCACTGCTATAGTGTGCAAGCAGGCTCGTGCTAGACCCACTGCCATATATGCTTTTCCCACTAGAAAAAAAAAAATAGTTTTCTTTAATGGTTTAGTGAGAGAAGCCGACGCCTTCAGGGACGATACTGAACCGGGAGACATAGCTCGCAAGTGTCTGTACTACCCGGGGTATTGTCCCATAGCCATACTCTCTTAACCCCCAAATATCTGAATATACGTGAATGTGGGGCTAAAAAATGAGTAAGGCTTTTTCCATGATCTAGACAGCTCGCTGTGCAGATCGGGAAAAATGGAAGGCCCCGTGATGGAGGTGGAAAAATAGAGGGAAGGAAACTCGTTCAATTTATTTTAAGGACGAGTGCCCCCTTATTTCTGCTGGCCATTAAATATTTAATTTATCTACAGCCTTAGTAAACACCTCCACCAGCTTATCATTATATGTATATATTTTTTATATACATACTTTATACATATACACTTTATTTCATATATAATATGTAAACTATCATATATATATATATATATATAGGCTATATATAATTCTCATACGCTGGGGAAGAGATGGCAAATCCACTTCCCCCATGATTGTGTACACTTTCAATGCCCAGCACATCTACCTCCTCGGAGGTAGAGCACTGAAGCAATGATTTCTCTCCCCGGGCGGAAGAGACCGCAGCGCGGGCTTCCGAGACCGGAGAGAGAGCACTGGATCACTCGTGGAAAGGGAGGAGATAAGATCCGCGGACCCGTCTCCAACCCCGTAACGAGATCCTATTCGCGATCCACAGGAATGCATTCTCCGCGCTGCCTCGGCAGACGCGTGTCCTGCACCCCGAGGATCGCGAGCCTGGCCACTTTCCTCGAAAAGTGACAGGCGGGAGTGGAGCATGCGAAGCGAAAGCTTCTCACAATGTTGCAATCAGCCCCCTCGGAGGCTGATACCGCATGCTCCACTCCCAAACAAACTACACAAAGCTCGTGTGTGTCCCCACCCGTTAAATAACGCGGGCAGGGAGAAGCACAGAGTTTGTAAAGTTGTTTCGCCATAACTCTTCCCAATAATATCGTAACAGACAACAATAAATAGACAGAGACAGAGTAACACAGATCGCTTGCTGAGACGCAGAAGCTAATGCCGCGTTTCACCGGGTGAGCCTTTATCCCTTCCTGGTCATGACGTCACCCGCCCGTGACGCTCATTCTTTCCATTGGACTAGTTGACATTGATGCTCAGACGCATTCACGCTGGGGGCGTTCCCAAGGCGTCAAGTGACGCATCGCGAGTTCCCTCGAAAGGGAACGGAGGCTAGCTAGACCCTCCCTCCTCCTCATCCGCACACTAACCCCCCAAACCACACCCCCAAACCCTTCTTGTCGGTCATTGGCTGGAACAGTTTGTTATGTTTCGGGGAGCGGGTCGCTGCAGTTTGTTTTTGTTGCTGTTTGTGGAGCCTGGGCTGTCTACAGAGATCGCGTTTCTTTACAGTGTGTTCAGAGGACAGGCAGCCAGCGGATAGTGAGGAGATGTTTGCTGTATGTGACAAAAAATGTTTTGGCCAAAAAACGCGCGACATCGCTTAGAGCACCTTTAATATATCATGAGGATCACGAGTTGCGTATTTGCGCTAAATCCGTGCAGATTTGGCTTACACGAACTTCCCCAGCAAAGTGAGTAAACACAGAAACGCCAAACTGGCTCGTGATTTGACAGCGTTTCCCGCCAAAGTTCATTTTTACCCGCATTTGGCGGGTCGAGGGAGTTAATCTCAATTCCTGAATGTTGCGCTCCTGTTTGTCATTGTGCACGAAACTTCACGCCAATAAATCATCAGGAATTTTGCTGACTTGTGCGTCTCAAGCGCCCTCTTTACGCTCGTCCTAATGCCTGTTAGGTGTCCGTGGATTTGCCTATATTTGGTGTTGAAAATGGAAACGTCTTTAGACATGAAAAATCGATTTTACAATCGCTTCAAAGAACACTTATGTCTCAAAAATCAAACAGGATTTTTTCACAAAATTGACAGCCCTAATGTCATTGTCAACTAGCAGTCATTAGAGTATTAGTCGACTATCCGCTTAATATCTGCTAACACTTTATTCTGATGCTCCTCAACAGACATTCAACTGACTATAATTAACTTTGCAACTACATGTCAACTTATTCTACCAACCATAACCCTAACCTGTTGGGCTGTAGTCAACCAAAGAAATCCTTAGTCGACCAAAGTCTTGTCCTGCGCAACGATTAGTCAAAAAAAAAAAAAAAAAAAGACGCGATGTTTTGATTGAACATTTTTTAACAATTGTCATAGAGCATTTATAAAACAACAACGAAAAAACATCAAAAATACATAAAACTATAATAATAATACAATTCTTTGAAAATTAAGTGATTTTTTTTTAACTGCAAAAAGTGAGGAGCTCTGTCCTAGGTCTATAGTGACAGTCACAATCGCGCACCTGACCACACCACACGCTACAAAAAATATAACTGCTATCTGCCACAATGAAAAATCCTAACAAAAGCTCTCGTTTATACAGGCTGTATATTCTTCTTTACTTTCAAAGCTATAGGTTAACTTTTGTCCAGCCGATCTAGGCGTTTTAAAACAAACACACACAAAAACCCAAAGAGCCTAAAAAACAATCCTAATAATAATAGGCTTTATTGTAGGACCGCATATAGGTTTATTTTCGTTTTGTTACATTATTTAGGCTATTTTCAAATGCGTCAAGTGTACAAATAAAAACAAAAACATATCAAGAAAACACAATCTATTGAGTCAGCATGATAAAGCCGTTAAAGGGACTGCTCACGTCTTTTGCGCACTCAAGTTCGATTTCAAATGTAGGCGCGCGGTGCGCGCTCATGATGGAAGCAACGCGGTCGCGGTGCGACGCGCTCTTTTTTCCCAAGTGCGTCCACGCCGCATCGAGATAAAAACATATAGTGTATAAAAACATAAAAACCGAAACAAGTAGCGTTCTAACTGAATGAATACAGCTAAACTACCTATATCCCTTACTGAGCACGAAGCAGCAGCGCAGCCAGCCACAGGTGCGAACCGAGTGTTTATGTGTGTGCGCTAAACTGTGGCGCTGTTACAAAATAGCCTAAATTAAAGCATTTAAAGTTGGGGATAAACCATAGGCTAATTATATTTAGAATACAGTAATATTTAACTGCTTATAAAGGAATAAATATCAAGGAGTAAATCATTGAAAATTTCTTTCTATTGGTAAAAAAAATAAATGCAACTGGTCGACCAATAAGAATGTCAGTCGACCAAGACGGCATCGACCGATTAGTCGACTAAACGACTAAAGTTGACAGCCCTACTAACCTGAGGGTTAGTGAACATGTAGTTGCAAAGTTACTTATAGTTAGTAAAATGTCTAAAGTTTACTATCGAAATAAAGTGTAACCACATGTTATCTTTGAAAGTAATGAAAATGCCTCCTTCAAGAAAATTAACAGTCAAGGCGTCTAGGAGAAGGTTAAGACTTAGGAAAAGCTGTCTGATCTACGAGATTAATCTTGTAAATGGCTTCTCGGTTATAAACGGGAACAGCCTTTGAACGGTGAACAACAGTTCTGCGCTGATCCGATCTCTCCTGTAACTCCCGGGATTCCTCGACTGACAGATGAGTGATGAAACTGATGATTTATTCCCTGAACCCTGTAATACTTCACACACTGGATGGATGTTTTTTCACTTTCTGAAACATTGACATCCAGTAAGAGATAAATAACAGTCAGGGATAGGGCCGTGTGTGTCTGCTCTGTGAAGGACGGCCGGGCTAATGGCGTAAATTGTGTATATACACGCAAAATTAGATAAATATTTGTACAAAACGGCATCTGCCTTGCAGAGTAAGTCAAGTAAGTCCGTTTGAAATGAAGAAAATACTCTCTCTGAGTGACTTGACTACTGGCTCTTTTAAAATTCAGTCGATGGGTGTAAAGGAAAGTAGCTGCTGTGAACAGATATTAATATTTTAGCTCATCCTCCAGTGACGAAGGGACCCGTGTTTCTACACCGCAAGCCAATGCAGGAGCTTTAACATGTGCAGAGAGCAACGGTACACCTATGATTAATTTACCATCTGGGCCACTGAAGACTTATGTCATTTAATGCAAGAAAAAGCATTTTATATGCTGGGCAACTTAACATGGCAAAAAACAAAAAAACAAC
Source organism: Rhinichthys klamathensis goyatoka (assembly GCF_029890125.1). NCBI lineage: Eukaryota > Metazoa > Chordata > Actinopteri > Cypriniformes > Leuciscidae > Rhinichthys > Rhinichthys klamathensis. The sequence goes on along the minus strand of NW_026606726.1, from coordinate 861,668 downwards.
AACAAAAAACATACGTTCTGTACTGAAAATTACTTTTGCATGAGATAATATTTAGAACAATAATCTAAATATTAGCTCATGCAAATGTAATTTTTAGTACAGAATGTAAATTGTAAATATGTATACACTACCATTCAAAAGTTTTTTAAAATGTTTTTAAAGTCTCTTCTGCTCACCAAAGCTTCATTTACTTAATCAAAAATACAGTAATTTTCTTTTAAATATGATTACAATTTAAATTGTTTTAGACCTGTACACACTCAATCTACATCGCATTGACAAAGACGTCCAGCGATGTGACAGAAACTATTGGTATTTTACCCCCATAAACCTGGAGAAACTGCGTAACATTATGTGCAGGTACAAAACTGGTAATTCAACTTTGAAATTCATTTTTGGTATGTTTTAGCTTACCTCAAGGGCATCCAAGATGTAGGTGTCTTTGTTTCCGCAGTAGTTTTTAATTTTGATATTTTTAGGTCAAACCGTTCTTGTCTGTCAGTCATATAATGCAGGTCTATGGTCACCACCTCAAAGAGCATGCACAGAGAAGTCCAAATTAAACATGATTTAATGACTCGTAAATGTAAGTACACATTGATGGCCTAAGACACGAAACGAGCGGTTTGTGTGAGAAAACGAACAGTAAATATCGTTTTTACCTCTTGTAACCACAGCCACGTCCAAGTGATCTGAGGGCGCGGGCGCTTCGGTCTGCGCAAGCGCCGGAAAGCGCTGGAAGTGATCTCTCGCGCGGTTGCGGAAAAAATGCGAAAACGTTGACTGATGATATATCGAAATCGTCTTCCATTGCGATTTCCTGTATATCTAAATATGTTTAGATCTTCACAGTGAAAGGTAACACTCCCGAAATCTCTGTGTAAACAATGAGTGACGTACATGCGCGAGAGATCACTTCCGGCGCTTGCGCAGACCTCTCAGTTTTCCTCCGGCCTGAAAACGGTTTGACCTAAAAATATCCAAATTGAAACTACTGCGGAAACAAAGACACCTACATCTTGGATGCCCTTGAGGTAAGCTAAAACATACCAAAAATTATTTTTCAAAGTGAACTATCCCTTTAAAAAAAAAAGCAGCATTTACTTGAAATAGAAATCTTTTGTAAGTAGTTTGTAGTCAGATCTGTTTATTTAAACGTCTATCGATCAGTTCTGGCTGTACTGAAGGTTTTCAGTAGCCTGGTAATACCAAACTCTGCTAGCTTGTCTGAAGTATAAAATCATTGGTTACACGTAAGCCAATCACATAACGCAAACACCTCTCTCTCCAACTTAAACATCACCTCCATTCAAAATGTTTAACAAACTCTCTTCTTGTTCGGGCTTCAGTTTGCAAATGCCAGGAATAATCTCCACAACAGAGCGAATTGCATCCCGTGTCTCCATCATAGCCGCGGTCGTTTTCGATTTCCCTAACCTAAAATACAATCTTAAACTCTGCGCTTAGCGTCTACGTCACGGCTCTCAGCCCGCCCTCTGTTTGTTGATTGGCCGGCTTTATTTAGAGGGCAGGAGGAAAACTGAGAGATAGGTCGCTATCTCAGACTGAGTACAGAAGCGAACTGAAATTGAGCGGAAAAGTCTGACGTAGTCAGGGAAGGTTTTCAGTATCTCTCAAGCATTGATTCATGTTCCATTGTCCAGAGCAACATGTTCAAACCGATCAAGCCCGCGCCAAACCAATAACCTCTGCCCCCTTTCCCAGAATACATCTGCCAAATAGTTGAAATTAGCCTCAGATTCCCCTTTCTCTGTAGTCTAGCTGAACAAAGGTTCACTTTTGTTCCACTGTGCCATTCAAACCACAGTCGCTTCCGAAGACTATTTTAACCCCCCATCTCCACCCGCCCGACTCTATAATTACGCCGCACATCATCTTATTGTGTTTCTGCAATTTTCATGATATTGTGCCGTCTGCCTCCAGAAAGCAAACCAGCCGCTAATTCCATCCCTTGTTTAGTCACATGGACGCATTTTATGTGCCTTCGGTGTGAGGTGTTGCTCTGACTATAAATGAAGCCCTTGATGCTTTGTGCCGATGGCCGCGGCTTTCAACATGCCCACAGGCTTCAGTGGATGAAGCTACTCGTGTAATAATGAATAGTGCATTAGGGCCTTATTGCAAAAAAGGGAAAACAGAGGGGAGCTTTAATTTGATAGATGTTTTTATACTTTTGGTTCACATGATTAATGCATTAAGTTATTGGTCCAATTAAAAGAGAGAGAGCTTGAAATATGAAGTTATATCAGCACATTTGTGTGTGTGTGCAAGTATGTGGAAGCTAAATTAATGATGGCATCTCTATTCCACAGAAATCTTTCTCTTTATAAGTTGTAGCTTGGGAAATGCAAACACACAGAGGCTTCGTTACCTTTCCTCTGACAGCATGCTTTCCATCTCGCTGAGGCACAGTTCAACAGTCCCTATGGGATTCTGCACACATATTGGTTCCCTTCTTTGGGAAAAAGTGCTAGTAATGTGAACTCAGCCTGTTAGATGATTCTCCAGAGATGTTTGTGGGCGTCAGAGAGTATACCTGGGGAATTAAGAGTATTGTATTGTATTGTATTGTGTGTGAATATTGTATTTTCTTTGTTCCCTTTTCCTTCTTACAGTCATCTGTCTTCTTGGTCACCTTCATTATCAGAGAGCCCATTCGATTTAATTTATTCTGGAGAATTTGTGCTTACTTCTAGAGATTTGTATGAATGTCTCACCCTGTATGAATTTCTTTCTTCTGCTGAACACAAAGTAAGATATTTTGAAGAATGTCAGACACCAAACAGTTAATTTTTTTCACCCATCAAGTGTTTGGTTGCCCATATTCTTCAAAATATCTTCTTTTGTGTTCAACAGAAGAAATAAATTCATACAGGTTTTGATCAACTTGAGGGCGAGCAAATGATAGAATTTAAATTTTTGGGCGAAATATCCCTTTAAATGTCCCATTAATAATGAGGCATGGCAGAATGTTTGACATATTAATAATTAACGACCATAAGCCCAGAAAACACAATCTTTTCTTGGCTTTTTTCCCCCAACTTGCTTTGGACACAATGAGTCTGACTGCTTTGTAAAGCTAAACTAAGTACCTCTCCTCATGGAAAATATTAAATTCAGTGCATTACAAAAATATGACAAGATAGCTAAATTTATAATGTATTTGTTGGATGTTTTTTCCATTAAGAGAACCTTTTCTTTTTTCAAAGTTTTTACCGAAATGACACAATAAAGGACCATCTCTGGGCTGATTAAATTTAGACTCATAGCCCCAAGAATCCCAAGAGGTTTGACATACTCTTTAAGGAAATTAATTTACTTAATTTGGAAATTCATCTTGGGGTCGTGCCTCCATTATAACCACCAACTCATTTTCTGCAAATCTATTTATACCAGGATGAATCTCATGAAGCTTGTCAAGAACAAATCCAAGTCATATTTCACCCTAAAATCAGATTTTGCCTGGTGAAAAGGAAGCCTATTTTAGGATCATATAGGAAATATATCATGATAGCATTTGGCGTACTGCCTTTTTTTTTAGTTAAATAAAGAAAAAAAAAACATTGTTATTAGGGATGCAAAATATATCGACCACCATATCGGTATCCTCCGATATGTTCATTTTTGATGTTATCGTTATCATTTGGCCGATATATTAAAGCCGATAAGAATTATTTGTTTGTTTTTTGGTAAGGAAAGTTGATCATAGGAGTGTAAAAGAAATTAGTTTGATTTATGTTGAAATGTTTGGGAGAGGGCTTTTAATGGTGAGACTTTTGTTTTGTAAGCAGGCTCTGAAACATTATATAAATATTTGGATTTAGATTTATTGGCATATATATTGGTTATTGGCTTTCAAATATAATGGGGGGTTGGGATGTGCTTTAGGTCTTATTTATTACAGTATTATGCTTTTATTATGATTTTGATCCTTCCCACACAGCTTCTTGAGTAAGAACACATTTTGAGAGATTCTGAGACATTTGAGTAAGGAGAAACTGAAATGTCTCGGAAATCGACACATGGCGTAAACGAATGCATTTCATGATGCTTGCGTCATTTTATCTTCCCTTTTTGATTTGGTACTTTAAGAACAGGCTGATCTGGGAAGAGTGTGTGTAGTTTCCTGCCCCTTAGTCATTTATATAATCTTCAATGAGCTCATTGTTTCTGCCTTAAATTATTACATTGTTTAAATTAATAATTTTTTAGCTAACTGTTATATATGTACATTTCTGAAATGCATATCAAGACAGTTTCCTCTAATAACAGATCACTCTAAATTGTAATGTGGATTTTCTGTAAAGCTGCTTTGAAACGATGTTTATTGTGAGAAAAGCGCTATACAAATAAATGTGAATTGAATATAAATACTCAAACTCAAACCATCATGTCAAGTCACCTTTATTTATATAGCGCTTTTTACACTACAGATTGTTTCAAAGCAGCTTTACAGAGATAACAGTGAAATAATGCAACAAAGTTTGTTTCCAGGAGAAAATAGCGTCACAGTCCAGCTTAAGTAAGTTCAGTGATGTTTCATTTTTGTTGTAAAAAAGTTATTAATTTAGTTCATTTACATATAAAGCCGCTCTGGAGAAAACCGTGATGTCATCGTCCAGCTCAGTACAGTCAGGGGCGCCGCTAAGGGGGGAAAAGTTAGGACGATTCTAAGGGCCCACACACTTTTAGGGGCCCCATAAATCGATTTTATTAATTGAACGGGTGCAGCAGTACCTATTTTTTCATGGGGCCCAAAATCCCTGGCCGCACCCCTGAGTACAGTTCTCATGTAATGGTGTCAATGCAGACAGATCAATAATATTGTTGAATATTAAATTAAATTTCCTTAACTAAGCAAGCCAAAAGCGAATGGCAACAAAGGCGAACAAGGAACCAAAACTCCATCAGGCGAGAGAATGGAGAAAAACCCCTTGGGAGAAACCAGACTCAGTCGCTCAGTTCTCCTCTGGCCAACGAACAAACATTGTGTGCTTCTCAATATCCCCCCTCGTCTCCTCGCTCCTCCGTCCTCCATCCTATGACCCGGAAACCTATCAAGCTCAGCCAACTTGAAGGACATCTCAATTCTCTAATTGCACCGCGAGGATCGAGGAGTGAGGAGCTTCCAGAGGAGTCACACAGGTGTCTCCTATGAGGAAGTGTTTTATCGACTAAACGTGACGCACGTATCAATTCTCCTCCCCCTTCACATCGGTCACAATCATTTTAATTTATACTTTACCTTTAGCCTGGGTTTCCCCACACTGCCTTTGCGCAGCGCGATTTTATTCACGCTGCTAGGCAGTCTGGATACCATGGACCAAATTTTCGCCTCAGCGAGGGGACCAATCACAGAACGGGGAGGGAGCAGCAAGACGATGACGACGTCTATGCCACACACCGAAGCAGTTTGTTTATACCTATGGATCCAACATGGCAGCAGACGTGAAGTTACCTTTCGATGCAGCCTTAGATCCATACGTCATCGTGTACACATAAATCTCTGACCCATCGTCTTCTTCCTCGCCTAATTTCTGTCGCTCTACATACGCCATCTGGTATAATTGAAATGATTGGCTATGAGCGTACAGGCGCATTTGATAGACATTCGTAGCACCCAATAAACGGCTCTGGGCATTCGTAAACCACGCCTCAAATACGAGAAAATCATTGTGGTTCCCAGACCACGTCTCAATGTCAATGAGACGTGGCCAGTTTATATAAACCACACATCTTACATATTTCAACGGGGTATCTTGCTTTATTATTATTTATTATGAATTTCTTAAATAAACAAACTTTAACAACATAAGGGCAGATCCTTTGAGCGCAGCTGATGACGCTGTGAAGTGAAGCTCGAGTGATCAAGTATTCCAATTAGGGATGTGACGGTGAGGATATTTGCCCACCGGTTAATTGACGTGTGACAACACCGGTGATAACGGTATCACCGGCGGGGGCTTTTAAATTTAAAGGCAAACGTAAAATGGGATTCATAATGTTATTGTGCCCTGAATTGGCGCTAATTTGAAAATGAAACTAGCATGTGCACGGCCGCACATGTCAACCGGAGCGGAGCGAGCAGAACAGAGAGAGAATTTTTCTATAGGAATAAACTGAAAACGCTCGCTCTGTTCTGCTCGCTCCGCGCCCGTTGACACGTGTGGCCGTGCACATTTTAGTTTCATTTTCAAATAAGCGGCAATTCGGGGCGGATGACTTGAATGGTTAGTTCATTATTCTATTATTCTTAATGAAAAACACAACAACAAAATTCGCTTAAATAGGCGCTTTTACATTTCGCTTTGCCACCAAATATTCCGCAGTTATCTTGTCAGTCAGCTCCTGTTGCTGATCTGTGCGGCGACTCTTGTTCGGCTCACGATTTATTAAGCAGACATGTTCAGTTTAATAGTGTCTGTTCTCTAACTGAACTAAATGATTTTATATATATAAAAAATCAAATCGACAGTGGGGGGCGGTGCCGCGGTGGGCAAACAGATGTAACTTCATTTTAGTACAGTGAACTCATTGTCATGTTCAAGAAACCAATTTGAAATGATTCGATGAGGATGATGATGAGGATGCAAATTGTAGCCTCTTTTTCCTATTTATAGTGGAGATGAGTGGTACCCGGTGGGGTCTTCTGCTGTTGTAGCCCATCTGCCTCAAGGTTGTGCGTGTTGTGGCTTCACAAATGCTTTGCTGCATACCTCGGTTGTAACGAGTGGTTATTTCAGTCAAAGTTGCTCTTCTATCAGCTTGAATCAGTCGGCCCATTCTCCTCTGACCTCTAGCATCAACAAGGCATTTTCGCCCACAGGACTGCCGCATACTGGATGTTTTTCCCCTTTCACACCATTCTTTGTAAACCCCAGAAATGGTTGTGTGTGAAAATCCCAGTAACTGAGCAGATTGTGAAATACTCAGACCGGCCCGTCTGGCACCAACAACCATGCCACGCTAAAAATGGCTTAAATCACCTTTCTTTCCCATTCTGACATTCAGTTTGGAGTTCAGGAGATTGTCTTGACCAGGACCACACCCCTAAATGCATTGAAGCAACTGCCATGTGATTGGTTGATTAGATAATTGCATTAATGAGAAATTGAACAGGTGTTCCTAATAATCCTTTAGGTGAGTGTAGGTCAGAAGTCAGATTGTATAGGAACATTCAGAATATCATAACCCCAAGACACATCTGTAGGCCTGTGCACTCAACACCTTCTTAGTCTGTGTCTGATCTATTCCACACAGCTCTGTGGAAGCCTGAGCGCTAGTAAACGGTAAGTGTGTGTTTGTGTTGTGCCAGGTGTGCGATGGGTCCCCAGAGTACCCAGGAGCCGAGGCAGAGGAAGGCGTCCCGCCAGGCATGGAGCACATCCAAGTGCGCAGACGCTCCAGTCGAACCCTTCAGCTTCCCCCGCTGGTCTTCCGGCTAGCCGAGCAACATGACTGGAACAGCAGAGAGAGTGAGTCGATCGCCCGTCCCACCACCCTGGCTCTGCGCATCCCCCCGCTCATCGCCATCACATCTGCTGACACCGGCAGGTGAGCCAAAACAGATCATGCCTTTTGTGTGGATGCATAGAATATGGACATTTCAGTAGGGGTTGCACAGCTACTGGTTTCTTTAACACATTTATGCTGTTTAAATAAATTATGTGGACTGGTGAGTCATAAATTAAATACAATTTTGGCCGATACCGATAACCGATAATTCTATATATTTGAAAGCCGATCTAAAAAAATACATCTAAATCCCAATTTTTCGATAATTTTTGACAGCTTGGTTATAAAAACAAAAGTCTCACCATTAAAAGCCATGTCCCAAACACACAATTATGACGTTCTTCTCATTATATTTTTATGTAGCTGATATGACAGACTTGCGCTGCACATGTTGCACTGAACTGATTTTCCATTTTGAAGTTATTTCAATCATATTTAAAGCAATTCAGAACCATCATGTAAACAGTTGCACATCTGAAGAGTCTCAGCTGAAGGAAATAATACATTATTTATCGTCTTTTTTAAGATATTGGCCACATTTTCTTATCAGGCCGATAATGATAACATTAAAAATGAACATTGATACCGATATGGTGGCGATATATCGTGCATCCCTAATATAAATTCTGATTTGAGTCTGAATGCTGTTTTCCCCCCCCATAACTATACAGTATCAACAACCATTGGGTATCCGTCATCATAACATAAAAATAATTGCTTTTAAATCGTTTCAGTGCACCATTATTTTTTCAACCCACAAGGTTATTTGTGAAGAAAACATTGTGGGAGTCTTTGTAAAAACACTCAGCAATGGTGTTTCATCATAATATAAATGTAAGAATGAAACGGGCATGGCGATAAAATCGACTCCTAACCCTTCAGGAATGATTGGCTTTACTACTAGCTCTTCAAATCCTGTTTAGAGTGAGAAGTTCTTTGGTGGGAGGGATAGATTAGAACACACTTTGACGTTTTGTCCAATGTCGCTGTTTTTCTGTCACTTATCATCTCTATGCAGCCTGTTCTTTCTTTGATGGACTCTTTAAAGAGGCACAGCTGAAGGGTGTCTCTCCAGGGCCGTACGCTGATGGATGAAAGAGAATTTGTGCCTTAAGATCAGTTTCTCTTAATGTATCCGCAGCAATATACAATGGGATTTATGTGTGAATGTTCTTGCGTCTTATATTTTTGTAGTCCTCACTGTTCACTGTTTCACACTAGATTCTCACCTTTACTGCAGACAAATCGAGCTCTGCTTTCTTGTGGAGAACTTTGTGGGTGGTTGCTTACAGGCAATAGAGCCCAAGATTCAGGGTAGGGTTGCATCGTGTTCTTATAGTCTTGCTCAAATTTTATTTAAAGTACACTGTGAGCTTTAGGAGCTGCTTCTCAGTTTGGAACAAATTTGTAAACAGAAGTGGTATTGAAAAGCCATGCATTTCAGTTTTGTTAAATTTTGTTTCTCAACCTCACACAATGGTAAATTCAATTTCCCTTTGAAGTGTGATATAATTAATCATGAAATATGAAGAGTTTGGTTCCAAAACGCAATCAATCCATTTAGATTAATTTGAGTAAAAATGTGTTTTCTTTACCAAGAAAGTGGAAGATGAAAACCACCATTTTCTGTTTCAAACTTTCACATAGCATTTGTAGGTCATAATAACAAAAAAAAAATTTAAATCCAGGTTTTGATTTTCAAAGATTTATTATAAAAACGGATTATTTTTCCCCCAAAAATGCAATAAATCCATTTTTTTTTAAAATTCAAAATGCAATTAATCCATTGAATCAATATACAAGTTTTTTTTTCATATTCAAACTGTTGAAAATACACAACAACGTAAGTTTATTAGTATAATATTTTTATTAAGAACTGTAAAGAAGATTGAAAACATTTTTCCTCCTCCAGAGTGCCTCATCTTCTTAATCTCCTCACGTAAATGATTCGATTTCGATGCCTTACGTTTCTTACCCACCGCAGAAACAACCACAGGTTTATCAATGCCGTCAAAATTATTAATTTTTTTGTTTGTTTGTTGATCGAAAAGTACAAAATAGATAAGAAAAACTAGGAAGCCGGGTGTATTTAAGGCGCTGCCGTTACTGTTTACATTGCGTGGAATGGTGCGTTGTGATTGGTTGAGAGCGGATATATCGCATTCTGCAGAGAAGGAAGACTGGCGTTTGTCGCGGTTTGGAAAGAAAGGGAGAAAACATGACTGAATAACACGGCAGATATCGCATTTTACTTAAAATTAAACATTGACTTTTCAATACCAACCAGATACAATACTGATTTTTGCAGTAACAATTTTTTTTTTTTTTAATGCCGTTTATCGCGTTTTGGAACCAAACTCTTCATATGTTAAATAAATTGTATATTTAAATATGTAAATAACATTGAGGAACTGTGTTCATCTTGATCCAACAGACCTTATTCACAGCAGCGACATCTTTGATTTTTAACAGGAATGAAAGCGAGGCTGTGATCTCTTCAGTGGGTTGTACTGTTATCTAATGTGTTTTTTGATGATTCTGCTGACGAAACACTGCAAAAAATGATCTTTCCAGTAAATTTCAGCAGATAAAAAACACCCGACAATATAACCTGTGAAAAATTATAAATGATCTAGGAGCTTTATACAGCGGATACTATTGAAAACACTAAATCTACTACTAAAAACTAAAGGTTTTATTTTTTCAACCATTATTCCTGTAAATATTTAGTTTATATATAGGGTTGTATTTCAGCTGTGATGCCTGGCATTTTTAGATGAGGTTGTTTAGGGCTTAGATGTTGATAGACTGAAGTTTAACATACTACTGTACAGAGTTTTATCAGGCCAATATAGAATCAGCATGAATATTTCATTAGCATTGACTTCATGTTTGTCTTTAGAAGTTCTTGCATATTAAAGATTCTACTAGTAATTTGAGATAACTGGCGTTCTTCATTAGCTGGCATCATACAAATATGGTCTTATTCTATAACAAAGCGAAATCAGTGGCACCCCACCATTCACAATCAATTTCCTCCCATGGCTGTTCATTGAAAACCTGCGTCATCTTGGAGCTACATTTTATTCTTAGACCAAACTAGTCGTGCACTAATGTAGTGTTTCAGTGTGGCAGGATTCAATCAAACCTTATTGACTGGGTGCAATCTCCTTCCATTAACGTCTAATAGTTTACAAGGTTATATGAAAAGATGGAAGTGCCGCTTAGAACCAAGGACAGATTTTATTTTTATGTCTTCTCTTACGTTCCCCCACAGAGAAAACACTGTTGGATCTATTCACATTGTTGGGAGTGAGAGAGTAATTTCCTGTCAGGCTCTGAATCACAGACGTTCAGTTTAAATGTCACAAAGTCATTCGCCCTTAAAGTGAAATTAATAGAATACCTGACGCACTTTCTTGCGATTGCATTACAGATTTTCTGACCTGTACAAACTCCAGAGGAGATTTGTGCTGCTTTCTAAAGAAGTTTCCTTCATATATTGTCTAGTTTGGCCCCAAGCATGGTTCATTTATAATTCACTGAGTTTCTTCAACATGGTTTCACATCTGCTGCTGATTGGGTCGATCTGACTGGCCCGTTGGCCTGACACCATGATTGTTTAAATCAGCTTCAACACTGATTCTACTGAACTGTGCACTTTCATGTCAGGGAAGCATGAACAATCCTAAACACCTTTCATTATAGCTGACCTTAACTGATTTTGGGGTTCTATAGATACAACCTTGCATATCTAAATTCTGAAAAGGTTTTACAGACGTATGGAAATAGGAATTTGTCTCTTGCCGAAGCCATGCTGTGCTGGAGTGGCATCGTATCAGCAGCCTGAATCAGCCGTGGACCGGAATACAATTTTTATGTGTCTGGTGAGTCATATTCTGCCAATTGAATGTGAATACATCTGGGATTCGTTCTGAAGTTTGTGCATGCTTTGGCATGTAATAAATAGACCATGCGTCACGCTCCATGTAAAGCATAAAAAACTGATTTTTGAGTTTGTTCTTTGCGTTGTGATGTAAATTATGGCTCTGCATTTGCACATTCCCAATTACACAGATTATTCACATGCTAGTTTTTCAGTATAGAGGTTATGCATTGATGTCACTTTCCCGACTGAGTGGCAGAAGAGCTGCTGTGTGACTGGATTTAATAGAGGAAACTGCTACAAACTATTATCAGTTTAAACTAAAGCTTGGACTCGATATAGTGTTCCTTACAACTTACCAGAGATCCAGTGATTATGGATATTGAAATGCAGCAGGAATCCTGTTTCCTCACATTTATATGAGCCTGATTTCGACGCCGAGGAAATACATAAAGCAAATTTGCCTGTGAACGCTTTATATAAATATAATATAGGTCTAAATCCATGTGATCACTTATATCAATGTTATATAGCCTATATCATCAAATCGTCCATCACTAAATCTTGTATAGTTTTTTGTCAGTGTTTATTTAAAAACATCCAATTATGCAGAATATACGATGGTAAATATTGAATTGATGAGTTGTCAATACAATATATAGGGTATGATTTTACCACTAAATTCAGCATATTGACACCAAATGATAACTGCAAATCCACATTTCATGAAATTTCCTGTTTCTATGAATTGCAACGATTTCAGCAGTCTAAAAATATACCTCTTCTTTCTTTTTAAATCTAGTTGTACAGTCAATCTCAAAGCTCTTTCCCACTTTAGATGTGTTTTGTGTGTTTTTCCGCGTCATTCACGCTGAAAACAAAAGAGGTCTGTGCCGGTAAACATAACTTGGTGATACTTGGACGTTTTGCTCTGTATGTAAATTTCACGCACCAATATCGAGAAATGTCAATTTTATGTTTAATTAAAAATAATTATGTTTCTAATAAGTAACTAGATAAGAATGGTGTGAGTGTGTGCGATTTACATTGTAGGATTAAACGTCCAAGTATCGTCAAGCTATGTTTACCACATACCTTTTTTTACTCCTATATTGAAAAACCCCATAGGAAAATCTGGAGGGAACCACTGGTATATTAGACTTCCGAGTTTTGACGTCACAGTTATCTCCAATATTTTGAATTTTGACTGCAATATTTCCTATTTCAACTGGTAGTTGTCAATCTCACATACTGCACCTTTAATAAATCCATATATTTAGGGTAAATCCATGTTCAACTTACACCTGACCTCACTAAGTTGCTTGACTGAATAAATCACTGTGACATATGCCTTTTTTGAGGACTGGTTGTAGTCTCCCCCTGTAAGAAGGGTCCTGTCTTGGGCGTGTTCAAAGAAGGAGGTCAGTTTGTGAATCTTTAATTTGATGCATCAGAAAAACATCTCATGGATTATCAATATCATTGACAACCATCCACACAACCAGTGTCATTACATTTAATGTGGTCTCTTTTATTCCCTTGAAAGATTTACTTCTGTCTGTCTGACTCACGCATGCAGATTCATAACTGAAAAAAAATAATTTCCATATTCTATCTTCCCAAGCTCACAGAGCACAAAGCGCACACAAACGTTAAACCGGTAGGTGCTTTGATTTCCTCTACCAGACATATATCCATTATTCAGTTCAATCATGAAACTTATCAACTTATGAAAATCAGTCAGCCTACAGTAAACTTTATTTGCATAAGAAAATTTGGTCTCAAGAGCCCACCCACAATTTCGGTGGAAAATGTTAGTTAACTGTGCCATGAAATAACTAGTTTTGACATATTTCTTATTAAAATAGTAAGTTTGGCTTAGAGATATTATTTGTATATACATTTTTAATAGAAATGAGCGAATAGTCTAAAGTTTACATTACAGCCATGAATCAGGATTTGTACATGTTATTGCTAGTCAGAGACGGGTATTTATAGAGTAGTGCTGGGATGATGCATTTTTATAGGCTAAAACCCGGAAACGAGTTCTATCGTCCCGAAGTGAATGGGTTTTTTGAATGAGTTTTTGGTTAAATGGCTGAAATAAGGTCTGTGGTGAACACAAGCTCAAGACACTTTCATGTTTTATTCTATGACATGAAATACATCAGTATTACCCGTGTCTGGAAAAAGGCGGTTGCTAACAAGTGGCTAAATGGGACTACAGAGGCAGTCGGAGACATTAAAGTCCCTGTGGTGAAAATCAACCTTTTAATGTTGTTTATTTGTCTATGTGGTGTTTTTAATATGCTTTAAGACAAACACCATTGCTGAGTATTTTCTGCTTAAAACTGCAGTGAACCAAAGACAGTCTCAAAAACACGGTTTGAAATCGCTGGTGTTTCTGACGTCACAAACGACCTTGTAACCAATCAGATCAACGTGTGATCATCAAGCAGTGGATCTCTGAGCTGAGTGAGTGAGTGGAGGCGGAGCTCATTTGCATATTCATAGAACCGCATATACTAAATGAGGCAAGGGTGTACATTTTTGCAAGGTTTTTTTTTTTTAAATATGTTATTTCGGTGATCAAAGATGAGTTTTAAGGGATAAAATTGTTGACTAAAGAGGGACTTTAAACGCCATCACGCCGCACATGTGAACTCAGTCCACTTTTGCAGCCTCGTGGTGTTTATAATCATGCTCTTGCAAACCATTCTAACATGTTTCTTTGTGCTGATGACGTTAAAGTCGTGGGACCGTGGTTTAGTTAGTTTATAGCCTATACCTTTAGCATTTTACTTCTGGCGATTGTGTTTAAGCTTCAAAATTCATAAAAGTTGTGTTCATTTGTGAAAATTTTCTTGGACAAAACATAAATATTATTAACTTTTGTTGATCACAGAGATTATTTTTTGTGATAATCCAAAAGCCTATTGGTATTTGTCGGGGGAACCAGTGTGATGCTAAGTTATGGGGTGGCCTACAAATTTACGTCATCCCTGCACCACTCTATAATTTAAGAGCAGATGTTCTCATTTTAGAAACCATTTTATCCTTAATTATTGAGTGGAGATGAGTCAACACATTTTTCGGGTTTTAAAATTTTAATCTGTGTACATTTTAAAAAAAAGTTTTCAATATAAAGTAAGGGTTTTTGCTGCCTTTTAAGTTTAATAAACTTGAAATGTGAAGCTGTATTAAGTGACAACTTTGTATATTTGAGTGATCTCAGCAAGTTAAATCCGGTAAAGTCATTAAAACGCAAAATTTTAAGTTTTGATAGCTAATTGCTAATTTTTTTTGTATATTTTTCAACTTTTAGGAGTAAACTACAATAGGATATAGACAAACCCCATGCTAATAAACACATTAAAAGCTACAAAGGGGTATTTTAAACTGTTTCCTGTTTTTTATTGCTAAAAACGTTCCTTAAATTAACAAAGTATGATAGTTGTAGTGATTACTTTACTTCGATATAGCCTAGGCTAGGCTATTTCGATATGGCCTAGTCTACTTGATAGTTGATAAAGATTCTGTCTACCTGTCAGTTTGAGATTCAATAATAGTCAATTACAGTATTTTTGCCTGACAAGATGTGCTTCCTATGATTTTTATTATATTTTTTTTACCTTACTTAAAGTTATTCATCTTGTTATGAAGATGAGGTGCTAAATATTAGAGGCGTCTTATCCTAAGTCGCTTTTCCTCAGAGTCAGTGACGGTTTAAAATAACGGTCGCTCCTGCTGAGCGGGAAAGTGACCGGCAGCATCAGTGTGGAGATGATGCGCGCGCTCCTCCTTAACATTTGCGGAGGCAGCAGCCTCTAGTCTGTAGCACAGAAACTCTCAGTACACATCAGTGAGTGAAGAGAGAGCGAGCGAGAGAGGGGGAGACAGTGGGATATTCTCACACACATCGACACATAGCTTACCTGAAAGCACCGGGGAAAATGGACCGAACCTACGCGGTGGATACGGGTCACCGACCGGGTCTGAAGAAATCACGGATGTCGTGGCCGTCGTCTTTTCAGGGATTTAGACGGTAAGATCATTATGAGGGATAGATGGGTGTGTGGACAGGCTTTTGTGAAGTGCACTTTCTTTGTTCAGATCAGTTAATCTCTGGAAGATTTTTTTTTTTTTTTTACCTTAGAATGAACTGCATGAACTTGAAAGTCAAAGGACTTCAATGAAAGTGATCGTAGTTTCTTTGTTACCCACGCCACTCCTCGTGCCGGGAATTGTTTTGATGATCTATATAATAATTTAATTATCAGTGTACTATAATTAGAGTACACATTTAATCTTTAATAGAAAACAATAGCCATATTGTTTTTGATCGTATTATAATTATTAAAGTTCCTCGATTTCTCTCAGGGATTTGCGATGTTTTTTAATTGCGCAAATATTTGTAAACGTAACGTTAACCTATTTGATCACTGCATACTCGTCCTTCGGTCTGTTTATTTATTTTATTAGATGACTACACTATAATGGCGAAATGTAATAAAGTTTGGCATTAAGGGTAATAGCCATACAATCTGTACAATCAGATATACAGTATATGGATAATCTGGCTAATTATGCACAATATGAATATTGCTTGGGCGGAACCAGCGCAAATTCATGTGCTTTCAGGTAGAATTATTTAACGCTTGTGACGAGTGTGTGTCACAAAGAGCTTATTGGTATTTATGCATTTATCAGTTCAAATGTGTTCGTTTACCAGAGTTTGACATATTGTTATTTTTACGACCAAATATGTAGATTTTTATATACTTTTAGAGTGCTGATAACGATATTAATGTTATGTTTTTCACAATACTAGTAAAAAATATCCTTAAACTACAACAATAAAAACATAATATGCATTATGAATATTTGATTAATAATATTAGTAACCATTACTATAGCTTTAAGCCTTATATTTAAAGTTATTTGGCAGTCTAAATAGTGTAATTTATTATACTACAGCGATCAATAGGGAGATGTAGGCTAGATTACGCTGATGCCAGTCGTCATTGACAGTCTCACAGTTTTGCTGTGTGGCACAGTTCTGTTTTGCTGATCGTTAATCATAGTTGTTGTTCCACCTTGAATTGTCCTAAGGAGGACAGACTTCTCCACTTACAAACATAATTAATGTGCCGAAGTGTCTTTCTCACCTAACCTCTAACCATGTCCTCTCATTCTCATACACCGACAAAGAAAAACTAATGTGCCAGGGCACGGCAAGTGTTAACTGCCTACTCAGTTGCCATTCCTTGATTTTCTGTCACTGATTACACGGTATTGCTGACTTCAGAGGTTTTTGTCTCTGGAGTTGTTTTCAACCCGAACATATCTTGATGAACTCAGTGGGGGTCGAGCAGAGGTGGATTTTTACTCTTAAATACAGAGAACACTTTGTCCTGTGGGCTTTCTGGGCGGGCTGGCCTCATCCCCCAATATATTGCTTATAAGGAGTAATGCCAGTGTTGGGTTTCATTCCCTGAGTGCAGCCCAGAGAGATCATTGTTAGGACTGAGTTGTGCTAATCCAGCAGGATAGATAGAATCTGAGAGCTTTCTGTCCCTCCATTGACAGTCTACGCAACTACCACTTTTAAAGTCCCACTGAAGTGCCTTGAAACGCGCGGCGTTGTATGATGATTTGACGCAATTTCCACTGAAACAGGAAGCTAAGGCGGGACATATTGAATGACCCCTCCCCCTTTTCAAATAGCCAATAGCGTTCAGTCTAACTCACAGACTGCAAGTCGTACTTGACATTAACAGCACCGTGGAAGCGAATCCGAGCGAATTAGATTCAATAGAGGTGTGAACTGTGAATAAATTCTAGCCATTTCGTTCTTAACCAACGTACAGTTGGAAAACGGAATAAAACTCAAGCGTTTGAGCAACCGAACAACCCATATTGCTCCGTGACGTGTCAACGGTCGCTTTGGCCTGGTGGTATAGCATAGGAGGCGGAGCTTAAAATTCTAGAGAGCATTTGATTGGACAGAAGATGTGATGAGAAGCTGAAGTCCGCGGTGATCTCATAAAAATCTCTGATCCATTTTAGCGGAAGTGAGAGACTGTAAGTTTTGAATACTTATCTCCTAAATGCGAATTTTTGTCATTGTTTTGGATCACACAAGCTTATTCATAACCTTAAGGCTAACATATTCATACTAAAAGCTAAACCTAAATTTTGATTTCAGGGGGCCTTTAAGCTCCAGAAAGGTAGTAAAGACATAATTAAAGTAGTCCATGCGACTCCAGTGATTTAACCTCAATTTTATGAAGCGACACGAGTGCTTTGTTTGTGCAATAAAAAAACATAATTTACCACTTTATTTACAAAATATTAATTTCCAAAGCACGTTCACGGAACGTCTGCTCTCGCATCAATGCAACACGCATGCGTCATGGTTCTCTCGTGAACGCGGTTTGGAGATTAATATTTTGTAAATAAAGTGGTCTTTTTTTGCATAAACAGCACTCGTGTCGCTTCATAAAATTCATGAAGTCACATGGATTAGTTTAATGATGTCTTTACCTTTCTGGAGCTTGAAAGTGGTAGTTGCGTAGAGTAGACTGTCAATGGAGGGACAGAAAGCTCTCAGATTTCATCAAAAAGATCTTCGTTTGTGTTCCAAAGATGAACGAAAGACTTACGGGGGTTGGAACGATATGAGGGTGAGTAAATTATGACAGAATTTTCATTTTTGGATAAACTAAACCTTCACGTTTTGAAAACATTATTTCTTAATGTTCTCTGAAAATTCAATGAAAAGTAAAAAAAATACAAAAATGGTGTGCACATCCCAAACGTCCAGTTTTTAAAACTTTCTTTGGGTTATGCAAATGTAAATGGAACATTCAAATGTATAATTTTGGAAAAATGATGGGAATGTTACTTTTGAATGTGTTCTTAACGTTCTGAAACAAGTAGTAATGTTTAAAAAACATTAGACAATCATCCAATCAAAACATTTCAGAAAATAACATTTAATGAAGGATGTGTAAATAATACTTTTATGATAACAATTTGACAACATTATTAAAGACTGGATAACTCTGAACATTCTATTAAGAACTCGAGAGAACCTCGACAGAATGTTAGCCAAAGTTCTGAGAACGTTCCCTGTTATCTGGGTAGACAAATAGACACAATTCTTTGGACAGAAGAACAAAACGCATCTGTCACCCATTGGTCTGGATATTGTACAGTTTTGGCAGATTTGTGTCATGTATGTTACACCATTATTCAAATACACTTCCTTTCTGGAGGATAATTGCTGTCAAAAGTCAGTAATGCTCAGGAGTTAAAAGGTCAGTACTATGCATTAGAAAGTGCACTTAGTCTAATTAAACTAGCTTCAACCAGTGTGGGACTCAGTTTTTCATTGGTTTCTGCTGGGGTTGTTTGTCAGATAGACATGGTTGTATTTGGGGGGGTATGACCCTGTGACCGGTGCACCCAGGCGCTTGCATTACTTTCTAGCTAAAATTAAACATCAGATTTATGAGTATTGTGTAACAACATTATGTCTCATCAGGGTCAAGGGCAGGTCCAACTACAGGGTCTGTACTATAGAGTTGTCCCTGTGAATGGTTGTCTAATTTGCAGCAAAGTTATGGCTGTGTTTCTACACAAACTCTGGATAATTTACTTCTGTCCATCTACTGGAATGTCGCTGGTGAGAAATAATAACAATATTAATATTATTATTAAATGTTTTTGTAGTCTGAATTTAAGATGATCACAAGTCATTTTTTTGCAAATTTGGCAAAGCCATCTATTTTAGCCAGTTAGAAGACATTGTCTTGGTGACTAATCACCAGAATCTGCAACACAAAACACTCTTACACCGGCCCCGGGTTAGCTGGTCATCCTTACTGTTAATTCCCGGTCGAAGTTCCCATTCTTGCTGAATTTAATTATTTTGCTCTCCTAATATTACTTGAGCAAGTTTTAAATGCATGACCCTTGCCATGGAAGCTGACACACAAGCTATTGAGCCCGTAGGGCAGTCTGTCAGCTTATTGACCAGAGATTCTCAAGGGAAATTCTAGTGCTGAAATATCCTGGTCACTGTAACTAGCTTCCCTACACGCTTTAACCGAGCCTCTCTTTGGATTTATGGAGGGAAAGTGAATGTTTACAAGTTTTACTTCATTGATCTTGAAGATGCTGTACAGTTAGTTCTTGGTAGAGAATGAAAGTGATGCAAACAAGGGCTGTCAAATAAAATTTCAAATTTCAAATGTTCGTTGAATTTAAAAATAACATACACATTCGAATGCATTTGAATTTTTGGTGTGTCAAGATGCGCGAGACATGATGATGGGTTAACTGACGCGGCGTGTTTTTGTTAGCTTATCCAATTTACAGCGTTGCGGCTGCGTTGCTAATTTGAAAAAAATCGGGAAAAGGCTTCTCGCTGACGAAAACCCTCTTAGATCGTGGGAAACATCGTGCAACGACACACTTGACCAAACCTGCACATCGGTCAGATCAAGATGAGCGTGTGTGTTCATCAGCTGGAAACACTGTCAGCAGAAAGCGCTCAGCACTCGCTGCACATCAAGATGAGCGTCTGGTGTTTTTGATGAACTTTATGTAGATGTAGTGAGTAGAAGTGAGTGTTTCTGTTTGCTATTTATGCAGTTTGCTATTTAGTGTTCATTACGCGTCTGTTGAAGCGTGTTTTCTCAGGTTAGATGCACGAACACAGTTTTATGCACTATTGTAACCTAATTTTCCTTGCATGCACATTAAGGAAATTATCATTTAATTTAGAACAATTGATTTAAAAGTTAATGCACTTTAAAAAAAGTGAATGTCATTTAATTTCAATAAAAGATGCGATGCTTGATTTGGTTTATATTTGTTTTTTTGCGCTCGCTTGCACCCTCTTGTGGTCATCGGTGACAATACAGTACTTTTTTCCCTCTAACCTTTAGAATTCGAATATATTTCGAATTTCGCTAATATTTAATAAAGAAATTCGAATTTAGCTTTTCAGCCATTTTGACAGCCCTAATGCAAACAGAGGGAAAAGGCAACAGTTGTGTCTTGACATAGCAAGATGGCATTTTTATTAGCAGGTGAGGATGGCTTTGCTGTCAATAACACTATTGTTTTGTTATAACAATGACCCATCATACCACCTGAGCATCATCTGTGTGTCTGCGCCTCTGTAATTTTGCAGTATGAGGTTGGCTCGCATTACACCAGAATAATTTCCTCCAGTAATATGTTGAGCTGGAGACAACTGATGGATTTTGACAGCATAATAAATCATTGAAGATCTGCATCCCAGGGCCAAACTTATAATTTGAGAGCAGACTTGCTGTGCATGATGGGAAGGACCAGATATTATTATACAGGCTTCATCATTTTAGGCTAATCATCTTGAGAGATTTTGGGCACTTGAATGGTGCTTTGCAGAGATACTTCAAGTCATGTGAAGCTGCTTTAGGGAGGCCTGTCCTCTTAAATCTCTTCACAGAAAGCTAATTTAAAAGAACAAACCAAACATAAGGCTGTAGCTTTGACATGGTCAGTGTCGCTGTGTAATGAAGAGTCCAGCTGGAGCTGAGAGGAAAAATAAACCTTCCTTTCTATTTTTTTACGTCAGTCATCTTGGAGTCGAGAGACTGCTGATGCTCTTGTAAAAGTGGGAGTTTCTAGACTCTTCACACTTCTCAAGTAGTGCTACTACCTTCTCAAGTGCTAATTGAAAGCACGACTGACTATCAACAGCAACACGCTTGAATAAAACTCGCTCTGGGTGTATGCCATTAGTAGCGTGGTATTCTTAAAGAGTACATAACACACACAGTTTCTGCCAATCTCATGTTAATCTTGAGTATCTATAGAGTAGTATTGCATCCTTCATATCTCTGAAGAGTCTTTAGTTTGATCAGATTTATAAAAGACAGACTCACTCACATAAGCAGACACTACTGCTATTTATAAAGCACATTTCCTGTTATTAATTATAAAACCATTTGGTTCGTTGGGTCTGATTGCTTTCACACCTCAAGCGAACCTTCCCAAGAGTTCGTTTGCAATCGGGCCGAGAACATCTCGTTCAGGCGATCTCAGAGTGGTTGTTTTGGTGCGGATCCGAGCGCGATTGCCATAAATTAACCGAACCAAGGGAGAAAACGCACCTGGTTCTGAAACAAACACTCAGGCGTGAAAGAACACTTAGAATAAACAAATGGACACTTATGGGGAACAGCTAAATAAATGTATTTAAACACACACAATACATCATTGCATTATCCCTGGATAACTTGATTCACTATATTCGTGTTGTTTATAAATTATATGCACTTGCATGCCGATTGCCAACAAAACACAGACATTTGATGCAGTTTAACTCCCCGCCCAGTTGGGACCGCTCCATGTTTCAGATGTTATAAAACATTTGTCACCGAAAAACGTAACTGCATCCACTGTTCCCCTAACGCCGGGATCTTTGGGAAGCTGAACAGGGTTATCTTTCCCTCACAATAAAAAACACACTTCTTTGGTAACCTTGTTGATTTCGTGGGCTAAAAACAAAATGTCAAATCTTTTTTCGAGCAACGAACGAAGCATGTTGGTGAGCGGTGCTTTTAAAGTGATGATACACAAGGCAACTTTTTGGGCAATGTTGCCATCAACGGGCAACCAGATGAGACACAGGGCCCACGACTGATCTAAATTATCCAGATAGAAATGTATTGCCCATTTTCAATGTGAAAGTGCCCAAGCAATCTGTTTTATTTTTTCCCAAATTCCGTTTTTTCCGTTTCAATCAGGGTCCGAAATTAACTTTTTGGCTCACCTGCCACAGGGACTGATAGATGAAAAAATCCACCAGCCAAGCATATTTTTTACCGGCCAAAAACAGCCTTTTGGGTCACATTTACATTAATTTATATATAGGCTATATTTAAACATTTTGTCATATTTCTGGTCTATTATTTACACACATATTACACAATTTACACACATTAAAATTATATTTTTGTAGTGGTGCCTATATGAAAATAGTTCTGTACAAATTAAATGTATTAATTGTATATTTAATAAAATATATGCAATAATAATATATTATAATTATTTCAAAAAAATATTTAGTTTTACTCTGCCTATTTTTTTCTCTCCATTTACTCTGACTGATCCGATCAGTAACTGAAGGACTGGAAATATCAGTTGTTTTAACCATTCATTAAAATGAATCGGTTCAAAGGAGTCATTAGTTCGCGAATTGGACGTGTCATTATCGGATGTGTTCGCGTTGTGTGATTATCCTGGCAGCAAGGACATCCCTCAAGATTTGTGTCAACACAGAAAACATTTCATCACTGGATAGTAGGGGTGTAACGATATTTGAACCGAACCGAAAAACCGCGATACACCACCCACGATGCGTATCGCGATACTCTCATGGCGAACCGAACACGCCCCGCCCCCTGCTGCCCCGCCCAGCCCCGGCTCATTCACCTCATGTGTTATGTGTACACAACGAATACAGGGCTGTTGCCTAACCACCATTAACCACATATAATCGCAATAAGCTCAGTGTTTTGTTACTTTTGATAATAAGCAAGGTGTAATCTTTCAAATTATGTCTATTTGATCACGAAATGCAAACAATAAATGCCGTTTTGGCGCTCTTAGATGTGGCGTGACAGATATCACTGTATGCATGCGGCAGCGCGGAGCGCGATCATCTCTTCCTCAGTTACAGAATAAACATGAATGGACACCCGAAGGTATGTTGAAAGATACAGTATACTTACTGAAAGGCATCAAAACTCGTGTAAACACTCAATCAGTGTTTCAACAGCGGAAATACGTCAATAAAACGCTTAGTTTTTCACATAGCTTTATATTTACCTCAGGCAAGTCATTCAGTGTCCACAGCTTGCTGGTTTGCTAACTCTTTCACTAAATAAATGCTATATATTAGCCTATATATTATATTTTACTTAACCTGTTTATGATATCTTGATTATTTAATGTATGTTTAAAATAGTTGTCATGAAAATAACAGCAACTGTGTAAATTATTATATAACAATAACAAATTAGAGTAAAAACATGTTAATGCAAAAATTGCCTTATGTGCAGTTTATATGTTTTCATACAATTTGTTATTTGAGTGTTGATTATTATTATATCATTTAGGCTAAAAGTCTAGGCTCTGTTGTTAAGCTTTAATGTTATAGTAATGTGCAAGTAAGGGCTGTAGTTTGCAGCATTAGCAGATAATTTTGTTATCCTTGAGAAACGTTTACTTGTAATTGAATTAATTTAAAGACAAGGACACAATTTGTTCATTAAAGCACTGTTTAATAAAAAATAAAAGCAATTTTAGCTTTCTAAACCCCCCCACCACACCGAAATGAACCGAACCGAACCGAGACCTCAAAACCGTGGGACGAACCGAACCGTCAGGTTTGTGTATCGTTACACCCCTACTGGATAGGTTTTTTCGTCTATTTAAAGTGTGGTTTATGTCAGCTGAATGTGCGGAACGCTTCAGAGAAGATAAGGTATTTTAGCACAATTCACACCCAGCGGTAAATCAGGAAAAAAAAATTCCGAATGCTCCACATGAAACTATGGTCTTCCGACCTTTTACTATCGTGTCGATTTATTTTGATTAATATGTGACAAGGAGAGAGAGCAAGACAGCGCTAAGGAGATGGTGAAGCCTTGTTTATATACTTTCGCCTAGCTCCGAAAAGAAAAAGTGCGTGCGCGCGACCGGAGCTCTTTCTCTCTCTGCTCGTGCTTCAGTTGCGCCCTGTCACACGCACTACTGTCGTCTACATTACTCACAGATCAATTAAGACTATGGCGGGACAAAAATTAGCTTTGTAGCAGGAGCATCGATAAGAGGACTCGTTAACGTTAACTCGTTACATTACGATTTTGGTATGAACATTCACCTGCCAGTGGGGCGGATAGCCTTTTGAGATTTACTCGCCAAACGGAAAATCTACCCGCATTTGGCGCTTGGCGGGTGTTAATTTCGGACCCTGGTTTTAATTCTTGCAATTTTTTGGGAATTCAGTTTTTTTTACCCTTTACTGTTATTTTAGTTGTAAAAAGAGTGTGCCTTTAATGTTAATGATTAAAATGTACACAAATTTATTTATTTATTTATTTATTATTACAGGGACAGTGCATATTAATTAACATTGTTGCCAATATGCCAGAATTAGCCAGAAGGCTATTTTTCATCTGCAGGACAGATGTTAAAAGTCACCCTAAAAGAGAATATAAATTGCATATAAAAAAATAACAAAAAATTGTACAATACATTTAGTAAGAGATCCTATTATGTTAAAAAAAATACAGTCGAATTACAGCAAACCAGCAATCAAACAAACATCTGACAAAGACATAACATATACACACACACAAGGCAAGAAGCCTAGAGAAATGTGTTAATGTTGACAGCTCTGAAATTCAAGAAGCCATTTCTTTAAATGGTTCTTAAATGTACAATAAGTTTTTAGATTTCTGATTGCTAAAGGATTTGCGGTTGCGGTTCCATTCAGTAGCAGCTCGAACAGAAAAAGAAGTATGACCAAAAACAATAGGAATGATCTTAAATTTATTGAGGTAACAGAAATTTGCACCTCCACGAATTAACACTTCATAAAAGTCACGTGCGAACTGCTCGGCTCAGTACTGAGGGCTTAGCGTCGAGTTTCTTAACTTTTTCGCCGAGGAAAGCAGAGCCGTGGAGAGCTGCTTCTTCGCCATGCTTTCATTGTTTTGATGCCGTCATTGGAGCTGAAATGACGGGAAGGGATGTGTCGCCCAGATTTGCTTCACCCTGTTTGCATTTTCCCCAGACATACGTTCTTCTCCCACACAAAAACAGAAATTCATTCCAAATATGTAAAATTACGCGTTACAGTTTTTTTCGATTGCTAAACGACAGTGAGCACAACTGGAGCTACATGTGCTAAACTCTAACTACAGTCTGCACTACCAACAGTCCCCTGAGCTAAACAGTTCACACATCACCTGCAAAACTCAATCCAAGCAACACAACTCTTAACACACGGCTCAACACAGGCTCAGAGCTGCCAAACACTACACAACCCTCACTGAGATAACACACACTGTCCCTCAGAACACACTGAGAGGAAAAACACTAGCATCAAACACCAATACAGAAAATACAAACTTTTCATCTTTACAGTTTGAACAATTTCAGTGACTTCATACAAAGTAATATTTTCTTCAAAGAAAAGAGTGGCATTCTTTCACATGATTTATTTACAGTTTTTAGAACATAACAATTCTTTAAGGTAAATGAAAATGAGCAGTTTGCTTCAATAATCTGTAGTCATTTATGGAATTACAGCAATGAGAAAAAAAAGGTAGAAACTAAAAGTACATACTGTAATTCGAACAAATAATTGAGCCTTTCAGCTGAAAGTGCAGTCATCAGTGTGTGAAAGGCACAAGGCTGAAATCTGTTCTGTTTTGAATGTGTGGTTCACAGTTTTGACAGCAGTGTGTTAGCATTTGAACAAAGTGCAGTAAATCCACAGTGTTGTGGAGGTTGTGGTTAAAGTCATGGGATAAGTGTGTAGAGTTTTGCAGACTGTCGTTAGAGTTTAGCACATGTAGCTCCAGTTGTGCTCACTGACGTTTAGCAATCGAAAAAAACTGTAATAGGCCAATTTCGCGATTCCGTCCGCGATTCCGTGATTGCGGAAATTATAGTGCCCTATACAAGGAATTACAATGGAAAAACCGTTCCGAAACGTATCCACTGTATTCCTGTGAGCTTACTGCCTTTTGAATTATGGGTGGCATTTTCGGTTTTGGGAACTTCCATTTAAAAAGACTGAAATGAATCATTTCCAATCATAAGGTTGTTCTACAAATAAAGTAGCCTGGTTAAAACCAGACCATTCTCAGTTGTAACTGAGTTATGGTCTGGCAAAGTGTCATAGACAAATCATTTCCAGAGGGGCGTCACCAACGGACGTCGCGGATAGACCTAAACCCAATCAGAGTGGGGCTGAAATGATTCATCGAGTTACTCGATTAACTCAATTACAAAAATTCCTCGAGGCAAAAACTCTGCCTCGAAGCCTTGTTAAATTCCTATGACGCGCACTATACGCACAGGGATCTATACTATAGAGTATAGATGTTCATATAGGAGAGTAAAGATGTTCATAAACGGCAGAGAATGTCTAAAGTTTGGGATCATTACATACTTAAAAAGGAAGAGAACAAGGTGCAATGTGTCTACTGCAAAGTAGACCTGGCATACCACAACAGTACGACTTCAATGATTCATAGTGCTGCACGATTAATCATATCGCAATCGTAATCGCGATGTCAAGCCTATGCGATTATATGATGCAAAATACTGCGATTTTATATGAAATAAACAAATTAGGCCTGTTAACGCAGCATCTGTTATTTTTTTGTCATCCTTTGCCTAGTGTTACATGATCCCGCTCTTATTCATGCGAATGCTTTAAACCATTCAGCGAGACGAGTCAAAAGAGCGCGCGCTGCCTGTGTGTGTCCTGACTGAAAGACGCGCGCCAGTATCATGCGCGTGCACAGACCGCGCGCCAGAATACAGTTCTCTTTCCGCTTGAAGTGAACAAACAATAACACACACACACACATTTGTTGAGTGTCTTCATAACATAAGAGTAGTCTTATGATGGTCGTAAAGAGTTGTGAGAGAATAAGGTGCGTGTGAGATCCGCGTCTCTGTCAGCAACTCTTAAAGGGCCAGCGTCCAATAATGCTTTCTGTCAGTAAAGTTAATCAAAGAACAAAGGGAACAGAGAAAAACACTCACTGCTCTTGACCAAAGAACTTGTGTAGCTTTAAATAGGATTTTAGTCCATATAATTTATAGTTTATGCAGCGCAGACTGTTTGATAACTTTATTAAATTTCTGTATATGTCCTACCTGTTAGACAGGAAGAGCACAGGTAAATATGACATTTACAGTTTTTTTTCAATCGCTAACAAGCGCTTACCCATACTTCAGATACTTTTTCTAAACTCTTAACACAGACTCACACCTACAAAACACAATTGGCCAAATGGTTAATTTTCTTCTCAAAAACACATTTTGTTAAATATATACTAACTCTTCATTTCAAAATAGAACACATCTTTCTCTGCACACACTAACTTGACCAAAACGCTGGAAATCTGAATCAAAATGAAATTATTCTGTTAAAGAATAACACTTGTTTTCACTTCACAAGGTACATGCAGTCAATCGAAGTACACCAGGTTTCAAAATACTGGCTATTGTTGACATTACAATAACTGCATAGACTTTGATGTTTCAGTTTTACAGGTATTTGCATGCAAAACATGCAATCCAACCTTTTTACACTAAATTTCTTGGTTGGGAACTGTATGTCCACATGTACAGTAATGTTCACATTCAAAAGCATTCTAGTAAAAAGCAAATCAGTTTTTTTCCCTTTACTGTTTACAACAGGAGGTACAGTAGAAACACGGTATGATAGAACAGAAAAAGTTTTACAGTATTGCTTACAAAAAAAGCACAAAATTACTGTATCTAATCTCTGCGATCTTCAGGGTTAGGCCACATGTTTTCATCAAATATTGCACTTCTGCACCTCTCACTGCATCTCTCACTGCACCTCTCACTGCTCCTGCTATTCTCCCTGGGCCCCTTGCTCTTACTCTTCCTCGTCCAGACATTACAGTGTTTGTCTTTTTCTGTTTCTGTTTTCAAAAACATCACTCCTCAAAGTCCTAATTTTACTGTATAAGTGTCAATGTAATAGAAAAAAATTGTGTAATTTTGGGTTGGCCCAATTTACCCAACATAAATCAGCTGTGTGTCAATTATTCAATTGTTTGTTTATTATTTTGCTGAGATATATTGTTTTTGAACTGATATCATTGCAGGAGCAGAGGTTTTTATACTGTATCTAAGGTTTGGAATATTGTTTTTGCTATTGTGGGATGGTGTGTGTTAGCATTCGCAAATACTACAAAAACAATCCATAATTTTGTTGGGAGGTATAACTTGTCTGTTAAGAAAATGTAAGCATTGTGGAAATGTGTTCACTGACTGCATATTGTGTGAAAACGACATGAAATGTGTGAATGGTATGGCCACAATAGACCGATGCTGTGCTAATTGTGTTTAGAGTTTTGAAAATGTGACTACTGGTTGGACAAACGCTTGTTAGCGACTGAAAAAAACTGTATTATGGGTTTATGTGAGGATTGTTTGAAGTTCACTTAAATTAAAATTAAATTAATTTTTATCCAGACATCAATGTCTTATTGATCATTATAGGTGTTATCAATCATTTAGTTGTTGTTGCTAGTTTGAGTTGAGAAATACACATTTCAGAATTATCACTAATCTGTGTGTGCATTTTGCTTTAGAACCAAGGAAGTTGACTCATTAAACCATTTGTTTATTATATCGCAATCGCATATCGCAATATTGACCTCAATAATCGCAATATGACATTTTCCCCAAATCGTGCAGCCCTAATGATTCAGCATCTGAACCGAAAACATCCACTCCGTGCTGTTTCACCAAGCGTCGCTGAAACAAGGTAAACTAATGGTGTTCACACCGAACGCGGATAGAGCGTCAAATACACGTTTATCACGTCCAGTTAGACGCTTGAACATTCGCTCGAGTTCAAATTTTTCAACTTGCGCGGAAGACGTTCGCGGCAAACGCGTCTCCCAATTCGCGTCAGTCGCGACGCCCGGCGCGAATGATGCGTCTATTCGCGTCTTTGCATTGACTTTGTATGTAATCTACTCGCGCAAATAATTAAATTTGCGTTCGGTGTGAACACACCATAAGACTATGATACATTGATGTTCGCTGAATTTAATCCCATACTGTATTTGTAGCGATGTCGTGATGCGGTTTGACTAGATATGATGTTTAGCTTTGATGTTTTTAAGTAGTAAACGTATTCACGTTCAATTGCAAGAGAGTATTGCCTAAAAAAAGAACCCCTTCACACACACACACACACGCACCCTCGTCTCTCTCACGCGCCAGTCAGATCAATTGCGGCAATGCATCAAATATGCTTAAACTTTAATGTAGCCATGCAACAATAATTTCAGCATGCATTCACTGTATACACCGCGACGTGATGGAGGAACAAATATTGTATTGCAGTCTTTGGGAGACCTTGTTTGTATGTCACGTCTTCCAAATAGTTACAGACAACAACAAAAAATGAAATTCCCCAGTCTGCTTCTCCAAATCCACTCGTACTTTTGGGGAAGACATTTTAATCGGCTACCAAAGTAATTGAGCATAGAACATTGTTGGCACTTATACTAAATGGGTAAAAATTGCAATAAATAGGCTTAGTTTTGGAGCCAAATGTTGGAGTTGGAATAAATAGCAGGTTTTTTTTGTTTGTTTTTTGATAAACAAAAGCCAAATGTTTGATCATTTTACAGCCACATCATTTTCGTTATGCATTATTTGTTTTGGTTGTTTAAAAACACAACAAATGTTTTATCCAATTACTCGATTAATCGATCGATTAAGTGCTAGATTTAGGGCTGCAACTAACGATTATTTTGATAAACGATTAATCGGACGATTATTTTTCGATTAATCGATTAATCAGATAGAAAATTCAATTCGATTTTTTTGTTTATTGACTAAATAAAACCCGGTTACACTTTATTTTAAGGTGTCCTTGTTACAGTGTAATTATATATTTAAGTACAGAGTAATATTAAGTAACTACATGTACTTACTATAGGAATAGGGTAGGATTAGGTTGAGGGTTAGTTGCATGTAATTATGCATAATTTACTGTTATTACTACAGTAAGTACATGTAACATATGTAACAAGGACACAGTAAAATAAAGTGTTACCTAAAACCCTAAATCAGGATATTTATGTGTAAAAGTGTACTTTAAAAAGTGCAAAAGCCACACATTGAGTTTTAGTAATATCAATATTTGCATTGTTTTTAATGATAATTGCTGATGGCAAGTTGACAACCATGATTAATGTAAAAAAAAACAAAACAAAACATTTATATCCAACATATTGTTTTAACACAATTTTTGTTAAAACAAATTTACACAGACATGTTGTTCAGATGTGAAGATGTAAACTAAAAACATCTAAAATATATAATTCATTTAATTTTTATTTAAAATTAATTGAATTATAAGGATACATTGATAAAATAAATATAGAAAGACTGAAAACAAGCGTGTGAACGTAGAGCTGCAGTAGATCGCGTTTGAAAAACAATTAAAACTTAATAGTAGACAAATGCTGTAAATAGAGAACGTAATGGAGGTACGCAGCAAGTTAACAGGCTTGATTAAGGCGAGACACGGCAGGCAAAAACATCGTTTTTTTTTCATTGGTCAATTTTGAGATTTTGGGCTATTTGTCTTCAATAACATGTCTTCTTTCAGACTTGTGCTGAAAAAAAGTCCAAAATACACATTTAGGTATTTATTTTACTACACTTTGTCTGTTTGCGTGTGTAGATTTCACATAAATTCATCAAAAGTTGGCGTTCTAAATCATCCCTCTGCTCCGCGGTCGCGATCTGCACCCTGTCATCACACACACCGTTAGAAAGCTCTCTCTCTCCTTTGCAACGCTATCTGATCCAAATATGGTCATTTCCTGTTTATCAGCAACCAATCTTGAAAGTAAAACCAGCGATTTAACTCGAAATGCACATCTCATTGGCTGATGTCAATTTCTGACAACGTGATTCGTTCAGAATCATCACGTGACGCGCTCTGACATTATATACATGCATCACATAATACTATACTTTACACGCTATATATACAAAACAATTACATTACACAACACATTTCAGTTTTTGTATAATATAATTACTATATAATACTTACCAAATCTGTAATTGTGGGATCCTAAAGTGGTTGTGAGTTCCTCAGGCAGAAACATATTCACCTGTGTGATGGACTGTTGAAGTGTTGTTTTGGATGTTATGATCAGTGATGGATGAAGCAATGATGAGTTTTGGATGTTAAACAGTGTGATACATTGATTTTACTTGGACCTAAAGCATATTTTGTCTGTAATTCATGGCTTTCAATAGAAATTAGTGGAATTTTGCCATACAAATCTTTAAAGGCCGTTTTCTCAAAATGAGTTTTTTCTCACACTCCTAGTGACGATTTTCCACTTCAGTAGCACCTACATACACCAAACTTTACAGTCCTATTCCTAACTATATTGTGAAGGTTTGTTCAGAGGGATTTGTTGATATATAATTTTTGGCCTGATTTATATGACATTTTATGCCTAAAAATAGGGCGGAAATCAATTTTTTAAGACTATTGGCAGTATTTTCTGATTTACAGGGTAACAAAAGGAGATATTCATAATCCCCTCTGAAAATGTCTTTTCCTTGAATATATCAACAAAATGCAACAATAATTTTGAACCTTGTTTTTTTCATCTTCAAAAAACGTCACTTCAAAATATAGGCAAATTAGCGCATATTTAATTAGATATAGCCTGATTAGCATATTTAAACAAAAAATTACAAAAAACTTGCAATACATTTTTTTCTCCAATTCATGTGAGTAATCAACTGGTAAAGTTTCATGGTGATATCTGTAAGTTAAATTTTTTAGCCTATTCACCTGTAGTGTCTCGCCTTAAAGGAAAAATGATGCATTAGTGCCCAAACATTCGCTGAAAACCACTGAGTACAGTAACTAAAACAATCTTTTACTGCTGCTGTTATTAACTGCCTTTATATTCAGTGCTTCGCTTTGTAAAGACCGTTTTAATTTAATATTTCTGCGGTAGCACTATTTTAATCCATCACTTATGTTGCGAGCGAACTGATTGCGCAACCTGATGCTCGAGACAAAATACAGACATCCCAAGTCTCCCGGAAGTTCTGGGAGTCACCCGCATATTGATAGCGGCTTATGCGGCTCCCTGATGCCCGCAAATTAGTTCAAACTCCCGGGATTTGAGCGCGCATGCGAGACAGAAGAGACTGTGCTCCAAACCGTGTAGCGCGAGCGCGCGGCAGAGCGACGGAGGGAGAGAGACCTTGCGTGTGTGCCTCATGAAGCGCGTGTAAGACAGAGAGCATCCTGATTGGCCTGTTTCAACCAATCACCAGTAAACGCTCCCCGTGACGTAAGCAGACCAACTAATCGATAATGACATTCGTTGACAACGATTTTCATAATCGATTATTATCGATTTTATCGATTAGTTGTTGCAGCCCTAGCTAGATTAATCGATTACAAAAAGAATCGATAGCTGCAGCCCTAAATCAGAGCGATGAAGGAGATGACGTATGCAGAGCGGCGGAGAAACATCTCCGAGTGTTGTTCTTTGCTCGGTTTTTAACTAAAAGGAAACGTTCAAATGGCTTAAAACAGACGCGATAGCTGATTGGAACGAGTGATGTTCGACGGCGGCATCCATCTTTGTAATGTAGGCTACAAAATCTGCTTCAAAATCCCAGCGCTGTCGTCATCGTGTAAAGCCCGCCCCAACGTTTCTGATTGGTGCCTCGATTTCGGCGGATTGGAAATGGGCTTGAATGAGCTCTTTGCCAGACTAACTTTCAGAGCAAATCTAAATTTGCCGGAAGTTGTCTGGGTTTTCCCAGGCTACAAATAAAGCTGATCCGTCAGTTTGACTGAGTGATTTATTTTCAGACATCATGAGAATAACGTAACACTTGGTATTTTACCGTGACATGTTATAGAGTGAGCCTTTCACTGATTGTTTATGGACGTTACACCCATAATTGGCACAGAAATACTCCGTCATGCGTCCAACTCGTTTGTTTGAAACTTTGGCCATGTTTAGCATGAGAATCTAACTCTTTAATCGTGTAAATAAGTCAGAATGCATTAAAATAGCATTAGACATCCCCTAAAAGCTAGCAAATGCACTTCTGAACAATCCTTAGACCTGCTTTGTATTCCTCTGAATGTTGCCAGACTTCTAGATCTTTTGGGAAATCAATACACCGCTGAATGCTTGTCTTAAACCACAAAAAGAAGATGGATGCTAGAAGTATTTTAAATAATTGAGTGCTATTGTTTTGGCACACAGTGTATGGTTCTTTTCACTGGTTGGCTTTTGTTTGGTGTGACGGTGCTGTCATAGTTGTGTTCGTTATTATTTTGTAACATTATTGTCTAATGTCACTTTTTTTCTGAACGATTTGATCCTTTTGTACTGAGGTTGTGTTCGCAGGCGGCTCTTACAGTATAAGATGGATGACTCTCAGTAACACCATCTGTTTGTCTTGTGTACAGGAGCTGGATGGCATGTTACTCTTCCTCATGCACTTCTCTGACAGAAAACACATTGTTTGACGTCTGTATTTTTCAGCGACTATCCATCAGAGAGTCAAGCTTATGATGAAATTATAGATTCTTAGTTAATGACAGTGTTCAAAATTAACTTGTTGCCTCTCAAGTATAAAGTTTGGGGTGAGTATGATTTAAAAAAAGAAATTAATACTTATATTCAGCAAGGATGCAGTAAATTGATCAAAAGTGACCGTTTTACAGTTTTCTTTTAAACATTTATAATGTTACAAAAAGATTTCTGTTTCAACTAAATGCTGTTCTTTTGAAATATCAAATGAATCCTAAAAAAAATGTTTCACTGTTTCATAGCGAGACTAAAATATGACGAGATTTCCCGTTGAGTGAAAAGCTGTCTCCCGATCTCGCCATGACTGAGCGTGAGGGTGAGATTACAATACAATATTCCACCGCTACTGTACACTCACATTCGCCTAAACTATCGTTTTGCTGTTTTTATAATAAATAATAACCATTATAAACGAATGTAAAAGTCTGCTCTGCTCATCCAGCACGAGTTGCCGTTGCAATCAGTGCAGCACGAATCACAGTTCACTGTTCGCGTGACGATGGCGGAGGATTCATTGCGCAACATAGACTAAACGTCTGATAAATGTCTTATCTTGTAAAAATGCACGTTCAGCACCGCTGCTCCCTATACACGCGCGATCACCAATTTGAAAGTAAAACACAAGCTCCCTAATGTGCATTGCGCACAAATTAGGCTTCATTGTCCGTCTCCCAATACCCATCTCTGGACTGTTTATTTGCGGCTATGGTCTCTGTTTGCACTTCGAATATTTAGAGCAGTGGTCACCAACCTTTTCAAGCCTAAGATCACATCCCAAGTCCAAATGTAAACCAAGATCTACCACTTGCAGAAAATTATGAAAAAACAAGGCCACAATGTAGTTCTACTTTGACATTCTTTGTTGCCTGTTAGTCACTAGGAAAATATTTATTTAACTATACAAATAGTATATAACTATACAAACTGTCAACTATAATTCAACATTTTCAACAGTAATATAACATTGTTAAGTATATATCCACAGGCTTATTACTCATATATAAACACACTAATCAGTCAATTACAGGCCTAAGCCAATAATGTACTGTTTCATTTTCCCTTTTAAAACATAGGCTATTTCAAATCAAAATGGTAAGTGCAACTAGCATACCAATTATTATGACAACAGTCATCCTTCAATTCTTCAAAAATATTTTCACACAAATTACAGACCTACTACTATTCATTACCTCAATAATCAATCAATTACAGGCCTAAAACAGTCATGTACAGGACTGATTCTCTTTCCCTTTTCCAACAACATAAAACACAGATCTCCTTTTAACAATAGCCAATAAAGGGTTTTTCCTGGCTCAAAATGAGGCGGAGGTGGTAAAATCGGGGTCCGGGGTCCTGCCCCCCGTGAGAAAAATTTGTACATTTTAAAGATAAATTCATTAATCTGGTGCACTTTGAGTCACTCGAATCTGTTGTTAAAAATAAAAAATAATCCACCCGCCAACCACCCATATTCTTTGATTTAGATATCTGCATCTGATCATCACATTACAATTATTCAATTAAGCATGATAATATGGTAACATATCACACTGAAGTAGGCTGATTTAAAATTAACATTTATTTAAATTAAAAGTTCTTCTTTTGGCAAAATTACATTTCCTTTATAGCCTAAACAGAGGCTTTAGCCTTTAAACTTAAACTTAAATACCTTTAAACTTAAATTGTCAATGTTTCATTTTTGAAAACACTCTTATCGGAATAATTTTTTGTACCTTTATAAAGGGCATTTTCCCCCTAATTTTATTTAATGTACTGGTATGCTCTAAATTTCATTTCAAATTCTTACATTTTATCAATACATTCAATTAAAATAATAAGACAAGGCTGTTACCAATCAAATTTAATAATTTACATTGAAAAATTAAAACTGTGTTAAATGAGATTATGAGATTGTTTTGAATATTTTTTGAATATACAAATAAGGAATGTTGAAAAGAATGATACTTTGAAACTAAACCGCCAGTAGAAGCGGCAGGCGGCCGTCTTAATGAGCGAGTCATTGAGTCATTCATTCAAACGATTCGTTCAAACGGCTGATTGATTCAGAATGAGGCGGTTTAATAATGGGTAAGGTTAATTGAATCTTTGACTCGAGCGATTAGGTCAAAACGCTGAATCCTTCAGTAATGAATAATGGATGAGTGTTGCTAGCTGTGAGATGCGCTGGTTCTGTTGTCTGGAACTATTTTCGCTGCTGAAACAGAACAAAAACAGTAATTACGTCTAAAAATGTAAGTAACTTAATTTTAACTATTTGTTTATTGAACTGTTATGAAATCAATATCTTGGTTTCAATCGTGCTTGCATTCAGGAAAACAGCACTCTGGTCGTGTGTAGTCTATAACGTTATATTGTTTCTTAACTATAAATTTGACGGAGGCGGCCGCCTCATAATTGTCTATGCAGGAAAACCCCTGCAGATTTCAAACTAGCAATAGCCTACTCCCTCACCGTTGTGCCATCGTTTCGTTAGTTTGCATATCGATGTGAGCGCAGTGTGAAGTGGCTGAGCTGGTTAAAGCGTGAAGCCTTGTTTATACTCGACGCGTCCGCATGAGCCAAAAATGACGTCATTGTAACGGCGCGCGCGCCTCCGCATCCCCTAGACACCATTTACTACACACAGTAGGCTCACACATGGTGCATTTTTAATTAATAAATAATAATGAATACAAATATTGGTGTTTTTTCTCTGATTTTGAAAACTCTTCGCGATCGACTTAAAATGCTTCCAAGATCGACTTATCGATCGCGATCGACGGGTTGGTGACTCCTGATTTAGAGAGTACTGTAATGTCTTAAGGACAACAGACATGGGAGGCTCTGTTTCTGAACTTATAATCGGAACACAAGAACAACATAGAGACAAACACACCAGCCTCGTTTCTCTCTACCTTTTCCGAACTCGCCATATTAACCCTATAACTGCTGGTGCAAAATAAAACAGCAATTTCAAAACAATTATAAAGAGTCTGTGTGCTAACTTTGATTATGGTTGCACTTGCACTTATTGTTTGCACTTCAGACTTCAATGAGTTCAGTTAGGTCACACACAGCCTCAATCAGAAGTTCTGAAAGCTCTTAAATGTACAGTAAGGTCTGAAGAGACTCATGTGAAATCAAACAGGAGAAAAGCCAGTCAATAAAAACCTTTTACAGTGCTTGTATATTGTTTTCTTTCAATGCATTTGATCATTCATACTCATAAAGTAGACCTGAAATGACATGCATTAGAAGATTATTAGTTAAAAAATTGCAAAATGCACCTGCATACTATTTTTCCAGTCATGAATTTAGTCATTGAGGATTTCTGAAAAATTGTGCAAAAATCTCGTCTCGTCTCGTTCTCGTGAACTCAATCTCGTGTCTAGTCTCGTCTCGTGAGATAAGCGTCTCGTCACACCCCTACTGTTTCATCAAAAATATGAACTCTTTTCAACATTGATAATAATCATAAATGTGTCTTGAGCATCAAATCATCATATTAGAGTGATTTCTGAAGGATCATGTGACACTGAAGACTGGAGTAATGATGCTGAAAATTCAGCTTTGATCACAGGGATAAATTACCAGTTATTTTAAATTGAAATAATATTTCACCATTTTTACTGTACTAAATGCAGCTTTGTTAAGCATGACAGACTTCTTTCAAAAACATTAGAAAAATCTTTCCAACCTCAAACTTTTGGACCAGTGTACATGTTATACTGTAAATCATTGCAATAAATCTGTTTTGTCCCAATTAATTATTTATTCAAACGAAACAATTTATCATAAGAATCGGCAATTACTTGCCTTGATATTGTAGTTACTTATTTTGGGTATAGGGCCATATTCTTGTGGGCAACACATTCAAAACAGTCTTAAGTATGTTTCCAAATTACATTATTAATTGTTTCTTTGCTTTTCTTCTACAGCTTGTTATGAGTGTTGGGTGATGTGCCAAAGATCAGACGTGTACAAATCGGTCGTTGTTTCCGATAAGCCTATAAACTAAACTAATTTAAACACATTTGATTGGCCATTACATCTATATGTTCGGACGTTACATTCTGGTATTGCATTCTGGGAAAGTTAAGTGTTCTTCCAACCTAGTCATCTATCCGTAAGGAAGACATTTTGAAATGTTTGAAGAACATTTTCTAGTTTCTAAAAATTACCGTTCTGAATTTCTTTGTTCAGTTGCAATTTCTAAAAGTCATATTGTCCAGTGGCCAGTAGTTCTGTTTTTCTTCTTCTTCCCAAAGCCAACTGTTACTAGCCTTGGCTCCTGGTGAGTGTTAATTTTGTACCCTCTTGTTCATCTACGTCAGGTCATCTTGATTTCTCAAAGGGTGTCTCTCATTAGTTCCAACTCAATTTTCTCATTAACACTGATTGCTACATGGCCTGGGGAACAATAGTTAAGTGAGTGTGAGTGTGTGACAATAGTTAAGTGAGTGAGTGTGTGTGTGTGTGTAAGAGTGAGTGAGAGTGAGTGAGTGAGTGATTGTGTATCCAGTAACCTGGGAAAAATATTCTGCAACATCATTAATAAACGACTTGTCAAATTCCTTGATGACCACAATATTCTGCATAAATGCCAAATTGGTTTTTTGCCAAATTGCCGCACAACGGACCATATATTTACACTCCAGACTCTAATTGATCAAGAATTAAACATTAAGAAAAGAAAGGTATATGCCTGTTTTGTTGACTTCCAAAAAGCCTTTGATTCCATCTGGCACGAGGGCCTCTTCTACAGACTACTTGATAGTGGCATTGGAGGAAAAACATATGATTTGATTAAGAACATGTATACAAAAAGTGAATGTGCCATAAAGATTGGAAACAAACAAACAGCGTTCTTCTCCCAGGGCCGGGGAGTGAGGCAGGGATGCAATCTCAGTCCAATTCTCTTCAATCTATACATCAATGAATTAGCAACCCAATTAGAGAGTTCCACGGCACCTGGCCTCACCCTGAACAACACTGAGATCAGAGGTCTGCTGTATGCAGATGACTTAGTGTTACTCTCACCTACTGAAGAAGGTCTGCAG
This sequence comes from Rhinichthys klamathensis goyatoka, assembly GCF_029890125.1. Lineage (NCBI taxonomy): Eukaryota > Metazoa > Chordata > Actinopteri > Cypriniformes > Leuciscidae > Rhinichthys > Rhinichthys klamathensis. The sequence continues at coordinate 822,723 of NW_026606726.1, read as the reverse complement.
CAGCACCTTAACGTCCTGCAGAGATTCTGCCAGAGCTGGGCCCTGACAGTCAACACAGTAAAGACTAAGATAATGATCTTTCAGAAACAATACAGAAACCAGGTTACACACAATTTCTATTTGGACACCACTAAATTACAACACACAAAAAACTACACTTACCTTGGCCTCGACATTACATACACAGGCAACCTCAACATGGCTGTGAAAGATCTGAGGGACA